>NW_026596244.1:12101672-12211643 GCF_907164565.1 Psammomys obesus | reverse complement strand
TGTGTGTGTGTGTGTGTGTGTGTGTGTGTGTGTGTGTGTATGTGTGTGTGTGTGTGTGTGCGCGCGCGCGCGCACGCGTGTGTGTATCTTGCTACACGGGCCCTTCAATGTCACCGCTGTACAGGCTTTTCTCTATCGGCAAACCTGGGGTTCTGTGGCCTCCTGTGGCAGTTCAGTTTGGCATAAGGAGAGGAAGCATGTCGTCATGTTTCAGGCTTTCAGGCTGCCCGGAAAGTGCTCCTTAATTAGGATGTCTGTTAAGTGCTCTCTCACCCACACTAACCTGTTCCTCAACTTCAACGAGAACCTGACTGCGCCTTTGTTTGGCCCTGCAAGTCTGTTGCCCAAGCCAGGGAGGAGAGCAGCTGGTACTCAGGTGTGGGGACTGTGCAAACGGCTGCGGTTCGCTCCCTGAGGTGGAGACGAACAGCCGTGACCCTCGGGGACAGCCACCGCCGGGAAGGACTAGTTCACCGCACGCAAACAATCTGTGTGCGGTCGGTGGCGTCCTTTCTGTTTGCCCCAGTGAACAGGTGACGCCAGAAATGCTGGCGTGGGTGGGGAGGCGGGCGCGGGAGGCGGGAGGGAAATCTCCAGGAGGTGCCGGGCGGGCGACTTCGCATTCCGCGCGGGCTCGCCGCGCACCCGGACCGCAGAGGGTGGCGCGGCACCGGAGTGGGCGGGCGCGGGAGCCGGCTCTCCCTGGCAGCGCCGCCGCGTCTCCGGCCGCGCCTGCGCGCGCGGCGTCCCGCCTGCAGGCGGCGCTCACTGCCCCGTGTGCCCGCAGGTGCTGCAGTCGCAGCTGGACACCCTGCTGCAGGGCCAGGAGAGCATCAAGAGCTGCAGCAGCTTCACGGCGCAGGCCCTCAACCACGGCACGGAGACCGAGGTGCTGCTGGTGAAGAAGCAGATGAGCGAGAAGCTCACGGAGCTGGCGGCCCGGGACTTCCCCCTGCACCCGCGCGAGAACGACCAGCTGGACTTCGTCGTGGAGACCGAGGGCCTCAAGAAGTCCATCCACAATCTGGGCAGCATCCTCACCACCAACGCCGTCGCCTCGGAGACCGTGGCCACGGGCGAGGGGCTCCGGCAGACCGTCATCGGGCAGCCCATGTCCGTCACCATCACCACCAAGGACAAAGACGGAGAGCTGTGCAAGACGGGCAACGCCTACCTCACCGCCGAGCTCAGCACCCCCGACGGCAGCGTGGCGGACGGCGAGATCCTGGACAACAAGAACGGCACCTACGAGTTCCTCTACACCGTGCAGAAGGAGGGGGACTTCACCCTGTCGCTCAGGCTCTACGACCAGCACATCCGAGGCAGCCCGTTCAAGCTCAAGGTCATCCGCTCCGCCGACGTGTCCCCCACCACCGAGGGCGTGAAGCGGCGCGTCAAGTCCCCCGGCAGCGGCCACGTCAAGCAGAAGGCGGTGAAGAGACCCGCCAGCATGTACAGCACCGGCAAGAGAAAAGAGAACCCCATCGAGGACGACCTCATCTTCCGAGTGGGTAAGGAGGGGCCGCCGCTGCCGCCTCCCCGGATCCGGCTGTCCAGCGGGTGGCCAGCTTCTGGGTTGTTTTGTCAGCCTGGTGCGTGCGGGCGCTTTCCAAATGCTTCTTCCTCTCCTGCTCCCCCCTCCTTCCCTGTCCCTCCTTTTCCTCTTTAAGAGGTAAGCGCAGCCAGGGAGAAACTCAAGCAGGAATCAAAAAAGAGAGAGATAGAGAGAGAGGGAGGGAGGGAAAGAAAAAGAAAACAGAAAACATTCATAGCCTGGAAATGGTAAAGGAAATTCAGAACCATTCTCGCTTTGGTGGAAGTGTCTTAGAGGACTCCTGCCTAACCCAAAGTCAGAGGGAACCTTGCCTCAGGCAAATTCTTGCATTTCTGTGAAATCTGTGGGCTTGGGCAGAGGCAGTCCCATAATTTGAATACCTCTCACCTCCGCTCCTGCTAGGATTGGGAGGCCAGCTGTGCAGGCCAGCCAGCTGTGCAGAACTGGAGAACCCCTCCTAAGAGCTCAGGGTGGAGAAGGGAACGGGCTCGGGGCGGGGTCGGGATGAAGCCAGAAGGTGTGGCGGGAGCTCAGAGATGGGAATGCAAGCTGCCCCTCCCTCTGATTTATCGCCTGTCGCTTTTTTACTTAGGTTTGTTTTTACTGCTTATTTTCTCAAGGGAAAGCACCCTGAATGTAAACCAAAACCAGGGCGCAGCCGTGCTTAAAGAAAAGCAAAGCTTGCATTTTCTCTCAAAAAGTACCTGCAGCCTGCCTCACAACCCATACTGTGTCTATATCTCAGGGCCTGAGAGAGCTACATGCTTGGAATAGAAACATATTTCTACCGTGGAACTTCCAAGGCTGGCAATCTGCTGTCACACGTGTGCGAGTGTGTGCTCTGGGAGGGAAGGGTTAACAGGGCAAGCTTGTCACCATCTGTTTTCCACGGACCATGGGAAACTGAGGCTCCTCGGAGCTCAGTTCGCTGAGTTGCCTGCGGAATGACATGTGACTTGTCCAATCAGAGCGTGCCTTTCTTGGCCACCTCATTAGCATGGTTCCAGGGATAAGCTCGAACAGACAGGCCTGGAGCCTGCCACTCTAGTTCCTCTGCTTACACTTCTCCCAACTTCAGCTTCCACGTTCATAAAGTGCAAATTGTCCTTTAGATTCGTCCATGTTGTCACATTGATAGTCTCAAAAAAAAAAAAAAATAGTGACCTCGTCGTATTCTCTTTGATATGCCAGTTTCATTTCTTTTGGGGAAATCCTAGCAGTAGTCCTGGACTATATGTTAGTACCAGTTTTAGCACCATTTTTAGTTACATGAGGAAGCTTCGTACTGTTTACCTAGCGACTACAAGTGCATCTTTTCCTCAGCAGTGGTCAGGCTCACCGTTGTCCGCATCTTCATCAGCATTTATCTTGTCTCTGGCGAGTCTTTACCTGCCTGAGCCATCTCGTTGGCCCTAGGTTGTTTTCTCACCGTGGAGTGGAGTTGTTTGGAGCCAGATGTATTGGTATACCTCTATAGTTCCAGCTCTGAGAGGCTGGGGCAGGGTTGCGAGTTCAAGACCAGCCTCGGTTACATAAGCAATGCTTTTCGTAATTCCTTCAACATTGGGAACAAAAGCAAAAGCATCAAACTGAAAAGTTACTGTTCAACAAACAAAACAATCACCAGAGTGAGGAGACAAATAGAAAACAAAAAAGAAAGATTATGAAATTATTTCAGCTCTTCCTCTATTTTTAGTAGATGTCTGGTTGTCATAGGCTTTCTTCCCTTCTGTTTAGCTTGGCTGCTGGTGCTCTCAAACCAGTGTCATGAGCCTTTCCCTGTGCCTCCTCCTGACTCTTTAGTCCAGTTTCTGTTGCTCTTTGTATTTGATCTGAGGGCAGCATCTAAAAATCTGCATGTCAATATCTGGATTTCCCAGCACCATTTATTGAGGAGACTCTCCTGTCCCGTTGCCTGATGTTCTTTGTCATAAATCAATTAACCACACAGGTGATACACACACACACATACACACACACACACACATGCATGCACACACACACACTGTGTCTAAGTATATGTTTGTGTGTGTGTCCTTTTTGTGCTGATATTATTCTGTTTTTGTCAGGATAGCTTTGAAGCAGATGTTGAAATCACATAATGTCTCCGGCTTTGCTCTTTTTCTTCAAAAATTGCTTTAGCTCTTTGGAGGTTTCTGTGGTTACATATGAATTTTAGCATTGCTTTTTCTACTTCTGTGAAAAATGTCTTTGGAATTTTGGTGAGAACTGCATTGAATTTGTCGGATACTTTGGGTAGAATGGGGTTTTTACCAGTTTGTGTTCTTCCAATCCACGAGCACAGTGTATCTTTCTGCTTATTAATAGCTTCTTAAGTTCTTTTATAAATGATTCTTGGGGTTCAGTGTTCAGATCTTTTACATAATTGGTTTAAAATATCCCTAAGGTTTTTGTTGTGGTTTTAATTCTTTAACTTCGTGTCCTAAATCCAGACACAGTAAATGTCCTAGGGCACCCGACACTGACAGACAGTATGCTAGATAATGAATATATTCAAAGATGACAGAAATGTCACCTTCTTCCTGGGGAGCTTACAATTTTGTGTGACAGATAGATGACCTACTTGGTCAGCTGCTGAGGACGAGTGATAGAAAACTATAATAATAAGGACTTTAATCCTGAAATTGGTAGATGACCTACCTGGTCAGCTACTGAGGACGAGTGATAGAAAACTACAATAATAAGGACTTTGATCCTGAAATTAGTAGGATTTACCCGAGTCAACAGGTGGAATTAGCAGGCAGAGGGAGCAGTGCAAGGAGCAGAGGAAAGGTAAGGATGAGAGAATATGACTGACAGACTCACATCACACATCTTTGCCGAGTGAGCAAAGGACAGAAGAGTGAAAAGCGATGTGATTGGACAAAAGCGAGGGAGCCCACAGCTCCTCAAACACCCTCTGTGTCCTCACACTTGATCACGCCAAGCCTGAATTCTACTATTTTCTCATTCAAAATCCATAGCGACTGCTGTTATTATTTATGCCTTGGTCTCACTTCTCAATAAGATTGTAAGTTCCTTGAGGTCAGGGGTGATGCCATTGTGCCATTGGTCATCCCCAGCAACACTCAGAAGTCCACTGGAGTCGCATCAAGGTGTGACGGCCATTGGGCCAGTGAGATGGCTCAGTGCGTGAAGGCACTGTTCCCCATCCTATGAGTTTGATCCCTGGAGCGTTACTTTAATCAGGAGCCTCAAGGAAATGTTATATTGATACAAGTTAAAGGAACTCAAGCTGGGTTTGGTGCTGCACATTTTTAATCCCAGCACTCTGGAAGCAGATTCGGACAGATCTCTGAGTTCAAGGCCAGCCTGGTCTACACAGTGGGTCTACACAGGACAGCCAGGGCTACGTGGTGAGACGCTGTTTTAACCCCCCCAACAAACAAACAAACAAACAAACAAAATCTACGCACACACACACACACACACACACAGACACAGTAACAGAACTCTAGATGGTGACTGGAAACAAGAAAAGGGAACAGGGATTTTCTGAGTCAGGCACTGTGCCATCTTAATAAATATCTGTAGTAGGTATAATACTGTTTCAGTTCTGATAACTCTGCAGTATAATAGACATATATGTCTATTATATATGTATAAGTATGCTGGAGGCAGCGACTGCCAGCTTATTCAATGGTTCCATGATATTAACTTGAAATCACCAAGGATTATTTAAACTTTGGAAATGAGCAAATGCCGCAGATCAGAGCTCCCTCCCAAGCCCCTCAGCCCCTATCCGGCCTTATAATCAGGGTAATATATAATTATCCTTCTCGTAGAAGGAATGCAGACTTAAAGAAGTGAAAGCTACGCCTTTAAAACACCCCTCAACTTCTGCGGTTTTCCAGAGTGTGTGGTGTGGTACCTCCCATGGAGGGCAACTTAACTGACTGCCCACTGCAAGTGAACTATGGCGTCTCTCGAATATTGTACTGGGAAATAATTGTGAATGAGTTCCTCTTGGTGACAGTTTCCGGGAAGGCAGAAATTGCTCCCTGGGGCTTGCTGACTAGGAGGTATGAGCTGGTTTAGTCAGCTACAAAGAGCATCACTGAACAAAGGCGAAATGGAAGATGTGGGAGGGAGAAAAACAATCACAACTGAATTGTTTAAAAATATGTAATTCATTTGCCATTCCTTAATGAGTTAGCAGGAAGCTGAATGAAGCACTCATTTGTACTCTAGAGCATGCCATTTTAAGCGGATGTGGAGGGCTAGAGAGATGGTCCAGCTCAGAGCATCCTTCTGGGACTGGCCCGCCAGCATGTAGAATAGAAAATGTATACAGAACAGAACGGAATGAACGGGACAGGCCAGGACAGAACAGAATAGAATTCATGTAGCATGTGCATAAAAGTTCTAAAAATATACTCCATTATTTCATGGCCTGCTCCTTGCCTTTGTAAACCACTTTCTTCCCTAAAGTCTGTGACGCCGGAGGTTATGTTAATAAGCTCTAAGATAAGATTCTCTACCTCAGGCCAGGCATGGTGGAGTACGCCTTTAACCTGAGTACTCAGGGAGGCAGAGGCAGGAGGATCACTGTGAGCTGGAGGCCAGTCTGTTCTACAAAGTGAGTCCAGGGCAGCCATAGCTACACAGAGAAACCCTGTCTCAAAAAAACAAAAACAAAAAGAGCTGTTTTCTACCTTAGTCCCTTGAGAGTCTTGTCCTTGGGAGCTCTCTCTTTGTTGCGAGCGGAAGCAGATACAGCCCCTGTTACTGTACTCATGAAGTACCAGGCACTGTGCCGTGTGCGATAACAGGGTTTCTAGTCCTATAACAAACTCTTTGAGAAATTAACTGAAAAAGAGAAAGGCTGTGTTTTGACCCACAGTTTTGGAGGTTCCAGTAGACGGTTTGTGGGTCCCATTGCTTTGGGGAAGACATGCTGAAATGACGTTCTGACCTCATGGTGACTGGGAAGGAAAGTCAGGGAGAGTAGAAGCTGGAGTCCCCATAGCTTCTTCAAGGTATGCCACTAATGAATTAGCTTCCTTCCACGAAGCCTTGCATCTTAGCTCAACCAGCTCCCAGTACTGCTGCAGGCTGAGGACCTCCGGGTGACACTCTGCCTCCCAGCTTGAGTGCAGTGCAGACCGGGAGAGATGGCACTCCTTCACAGGGGGCTCATGGCCGAGGGAGGGATACAGGCAAGCAATTACGTGTGATGGGGTTGGAGTTCTCTAAAGGGCTTTAAGAGAAAATATGATCCACATGAGCCTGAGGAAACCTGTCATGCTAGCGTCTAAAGAGACGCAACCTGGGGCTGGAGAGATGGCTGCTATTGCAGAGGGCCTGAGTTCAGTTCCCCGCACCCCTGTAGGATGGCTCGAAACCATGAGAATTAAGGAGTGGACAACAAACAAAGTAAAGAAAGAAAGAAAAGCATGTGTTTGTGTATTGGGAAAATGCAGTTTTGTTCTCTGATGTGTCTAGCTCCTCATCTGCATAATGGGAATGATATTATTCCTGATGACTCATGGGAGAGTTTATAAGAAAGTGCTGTGCAGCTGCTGAACATTTCATTTCTCACAATGCAACATGAGTTCTAATTTCCGGCTGCTCATTAATAACTTATTTGTGCTTTCACTCACTTAGCAGGCATCTGTAAGCACCTGTCTGGTTCAGTGTCCTGCCGTAGATACTGCAGTAGATTCAAACCTCAGTAACATCTTGGTAGATTCTTTCATTCAAAGCATCGTGCAGACCAAGTGGGGGAAGGTAGTGGGAGGAGATACACATTGTAAATTCCCTGGATTCAGTTTAAGGGTTCACCTCCTGGGCATTTGGAAGTGGTCGAGGGGAACAGAGTTCAGAAGCTGTGGGTGTGAAAATTCCTCTTGTGAGTCATAGATAGCTTATCATCCAGGAAAAAAAAAAAGCTTATTTTGTTTTGTTCTCTCTCTCTCTCTCTCTCTCTCTCTCTCTCTCTCTCTTTTTCTGTGTGTGTGTATGTGTGTGTGTGTGTGTGTGTGTGTGTGTGTGTGGCCCTAGTTGTCCTGGAACTCACTCTGTATACCAGAGATCCACCTACCTCTACCTCCCAAGTGCTGGGATTAAAGCTGTGTGCCACCACTGCCGGGCTAGTTTAATTATCTTAAGAAATGATTGCTAACTTATTTATAGCTTCCTTAAATTTCTGTTGATTAGTTAGTAGCCAACACAATTGTGAAATGAATCTTTTACATGAAAATAGACAAGAAATGATTTGCTAAGTTTTATCAATGTTTGTATGGTTTACATATCAGTGTTATGAAAGAACTTTTTCATCACATATTTTCAATGTTCTGTGTACGCGTATGTGCACATGCAAGGGTGCATGAGTGTGTGTGTGTGTGTGTCTGTGTGTGTGTGTGTCTATGTGTGTGTCTGTGTGTGTATGTCTGTGTGTGCACAAGCCTGTGTGGCTAAGGATTAAACCTAAGGTCTTGTACAATGCTCTATGACTAAGACACATCACCAGCCTTCTTCACTCATTTAGAATACGGTAGAGAGGACGGAGAGACTGGTCTGTAGACCAGCTGGGATTTACCAAGGAGCAGGAAATGTAAAGCCTGGTCCCAAATAATTCCCAACTTCTGTCATTTCTATTTCCTTCATTGTCATGGTAAGCTACTTTCCAAACTAAAAACTGCTGTTTTTATTCCTCAGATGAAGGGATGAGATGGGAGCTGTCCCCAAGCCTGTCTAGCTTTTTCTGAACTCTCGCTGCCTGGTCCACTCAGTTGTTCTGGCTTAAACGCCTGTCCAAGTTGACTGATTTAAACTGGCTTCTGACTGAATTGCTCTGCCTCGGCCTCAAACCAGTTATGACAATATGTTTTAATCTTTTGGTTCTTCATCCTCTGGCTTGTTCTGTCTTCACCTGTGTCTAGCTTGTTTTCTGTGCCCCCTGTCTCTGTAAAACTGTCCTGGTAAGAAACTCTCCATAAAAACTCTCCTTTTCTCTGTCTCTCCCTGCACTGCTCTTACGTTGCCTTTCTTTCCTGTCCTGTTCTCGTGAGAGTTGGACATTTCTTACCTCTGACTCATTTTGTCCAATCTTTCTCTGCTTTGTCACTTTGCCCCTCAATTAGACTTCGCCTTCAAACATGGCTGCTTCCTTCTACAAACTGACCTTACCTTCATTGTTTGGGATTAGAGGTGTGTACTGAGGGTGTGTCTGCATTCCATCTAGATCATACTATAATCCAGAGCGAGTCTGTATTCTAGCCAGATCACATAAACCTAGAAGGTCTTTGGATGTGATCCCTTGCCAGAGCAGCCATGTTGCTGGATGAAAATTCCATGACACTAAACACTTGAACATTCTGCCATCTGATACCACAGCTGCTCAGTGTCTACTTCAACTGCCAGAAAAAAGTAATCAGCATCCTTAGTCTTTCAAGAGTGTGTCGAGCCGTGTGCTCCAGGCTTCAGGAAAAGGCTCATCCCCTTGCTTTCACAAGTGATGGGACTCTCCGTCAAGACAGAAGGTGCTGTCAGGATGAAGGCCAGATACAGCACAGGCCTGGACAAGGCTGAGATGGTCCTTAGTCCCTGGGAAGAGAGAGGGTGGGAAGAGGAGGAGGACAGACGGGAGACAGGGATGTTTTACTATTATGAAATTTAAGTAGTAGTTTGTTGTTGGTGATGGTGGTGGTGTGTGTGTTTGTGTGTCTGTGTGAGATGGGTATCTGTGTGTGTGTGTGTGTCTGCATCTGTGTGTGTGACTGCAGGTGTGCATGTGAATGTCAGAGGACATCTCTCTCTCTCTCTCTCTCTCTCTCTCGGATTCAGGGCAGGAGCTCAAGCTTGGATGTTCCTGAGTGGTAAAGACTTACCTGCTGAGTGGCCTCGCTGAGCCAGGCCCAGTTAGCGTGCAAGTGGTTTTCCTCCAACCTGTGGTTTTATGTACAAATGGAGCAGCAGATTCAGGCTGATGGTGCCTGAGAGCCAGGCTGCCTGCCTCCTCGCCAGGGGCTTCCGGAAGCTCTTTCCAGCAGCGTGCTCTGTTCCGCTGCGCTGGCGAGCCAGGGTTGGCAGCTTCCAAGCCCCTCTCCTTCCTGGCAAAGGGACAGACTCTCCCTGCCCTGGATTCTGCCTGCAGTAGCGTGGAGTCTGACTAAATGTCTTCCTGCCCCCAAATGCATTTGATTTCTGCTGACGCCCAGACCACAGCCTTATTTCTGTACAGCACAAAATGTGTTGGTGTTTTGGGCACCTGTGTTTTCCTTATTCCACATCACCTGTGTGGTCTAGAAAGCAAACGGGATCTTTTCCTCAGGACAGTGTTGGCTTTCACTAGCACTGTTTCCTCCACTTCCTGCCACCCATTGAGCCTTCCAGAAACACAATAGCTTTGTCCTTCAAGGAACAGACAAAGGGTAAATGAAGGAGATCCGCAGGTGCTGATTGTCCCTATCTGGACAGGAAGGGCAGCAGATCAACATTCGCCCACTCAGGTGTCTTGTGGCCTACCTATCCCCTGTGTTTCCCGTCAGCCTGTGGCTGTGGGGACATTACCAATTCCACATATGCGATTCTACAGAACTGGGTTTCCTTCAGGTCATTTCTTCTGTTACTGTCCTAATCCCAGGCATAAGGCTGTTTAAGGAAATGCGTTTATTATTTGTGTGTGTGCGCGTGTGTGACACAGGCCACTGCCTCTCTGTGTGAAGGGCAGAGGAAAACACATGTGTCTGTTCTCTTTTCCACCTTTTCAGGGTTCCAGAGGTTGAGTCCCGGCTTGTAGAATTGACCTTGCAGAAACACCTCATCCATGGGCCGCAAGACTCTTGCTTCAGATCAGTCCTGCTGCCCCCTTCTGATAATGTCAGACTTTTGTTTATCAGTCTTCAAACTTATTTATTTGTTTTGGGACAGGGACCATCTGTCTCAAGCCCTTTCCTTCTTCACCCCATTCTCTTGTGTGCTGGGATTATAGGTGTATTTTTGAAAAATCCGGAGTTTGGGTTTTTATTTTTCTTAGAAGCCCTGGGCTTACCAGCTTTAAAAAGATGTTTGTAAAATGATCACTGTAGAATTCTTTCCTTTCCTGTCCTCAGTTTTGCTCTTCCCACGTGCAGTTGTTCAGACATCAGCAGGAAGAGGCCCCAAACAAGTCTTATCACTGCCTGCCCCTTTAAAGGGCTAACCGCTCCTTTCTTGTCTGTCTGCCCAGATACCGTCTGGCCTCTCTATCTTTTTATCTATTTTATTGTCTGTTTATTTGTTGTGAGCCTGGAGCTCACAGTTGTTGTGCAGGGTGGCTTTGAACCTGCTGGCGCTCCATTTGGGTACACCCTGCTCTCACACACCAGCTTTAAAACCTGTTCATCATTCTGCATCCATGCCTGTTGCAAGGGTCCCTTGGGGCAAGTGACACATTTGATGGATAGTGGTTTCCTTCATGATGCAGGACCTGACCTTGGGGGATCTGAGGGGTTTTTGTTTGGTTGGCTGGTTAGGTTTCTCTGTTTATTTTTGTTTTATTTGTTTTTCTCTCTCATGCTTGGAGACATTAGACACAGATCACACAAGTAAACTTGAGAGGGTCCTGACTTTGGTCATTGGGATCTGGTGAAAACCAGCTGACCAAAATTGTCCTGCACAGCCCCAGCCAGTCTGCTGCGGGATTGTTCACTTCAGCCGACACCTGTCATCTGCTGTCCTCTGCTCTTTCCTCAAGCGCTGACTGTATTGACGGCTAAAAACATTACATTTCTCTTTTAATATAAGTTATAATTTTTTTCTCACTAAGAATTAAAATTTAAGCTTCTTTCTAAGTCACTTTTAGGCAGTTTATCTGTTTCCATCCATTAATACTCAGAGTTCTATTGAAACAAGTTATTCAAATTTTTTTTTTTTAAATAAAAAGAGAACTGTTAACATGCAGATGAAACAGTTTTACCTTCTTTCTTTCTAGTGGGCATCTTTGATAGATTTGACCTTATGCCCAGCACTAGGGAGACAAGGAGCAAACTCAAGCCAGTCTGGGACACACATAGGAGACCCTGTCAAAAAAACCAAAAATGAAAAACTAAGTAAGGGTGAGGTTATCAGGAATTACAGAGCACTTGCTCACAACATCTGTGGGGTTAGAGGCACGCGTGCTCTGAAAGCCTGGCGTCCAGGCTGCCCTGAGAGCTATGCAGCAAGACTGAGATCCAGACAAAACCTAAAAACACCCGTTTTGTTGTAGCTCAGGGGCTGGAATATTTTTATTATTTCTTTGTGAAGGCCAAATATATTTTAACTGTGCTAATACTGAGCTTCAGATTGCTGAAAGTTAGCATTTGACTAAAAATGATTTTGTAAAGACTTTATTGATCTGAAGGCGAAGTCTAGTAGTCTCTAGGTTAAGTCATAGGGGAAGTCCCTTCCACCTCCCCATATATATATATGTCAGTCAAAGGCAGCAGAGGCTGTGGATGCGGCTTGGTCACGTGCACCTGGCTGAGGGGAAGGACGATGCTCTCAGGCCACTTACGGAAGCCTGAATTGTCCTCTCGCTAACCTAACGCTCTACAACTGACTTTCTCCGCTTTCTCACTTACTGTTAGGTACCAAAGGAAGAAACAAAGGCGAGTTCACGAACCTGCAGGGTGTAGCTGCCTCTACGACTGGAAAGATATTAATTGCAGACAGTAACAACCAGTGTGTACAGGTACGGCCCTGCGTGTTCCCTTGGCTGTTTGTGCTGCCTGGAGGTAGGTGTGCGAGTCTCTAGGTTAGAGTCAAGGGAATGGTGTGGAGAAGAAACAAGATTTACATGCAGACTTTCCCTTTGTGTGTGTATGCGTGTGTGTCTGAGTGTGTGAGTGTGTGTGTGTGTGTGTGTGTGTGTGAGTGTGTGAGTGTGTGTGTGTGTGTGTGTGTCTGAGTGTGTGAGTGTGTGAGTGTGTGTGTGTGTGTGTGTGTGTGTGTGTGTGTGTGTGTGTTGGGGAGGGGCTTTTTGAAGCAGCCTTGGCTTCTTCTGATCTGTGGTGCATTTGGCAGATGCCTTTTCCTGCCGCGGTGATTTCTGTGCTTGTTCAGACTCTAACAGAGGTAAATTCCTTGTACAGATATTTTCCAATGACGGCCAGTTCAAGAGTCGCTTCGGCATCCGAGGCCGGTCCCCCGGGCAGCTGCAGCGGCCCACGGGGGTGGCGGTGCACCCCGGCGGGGACATCATCATCGCAGACTACGATAACAAGTGGGTTAGCATTTTCTCCAGCGACGGCAAGTTCAAGGTGAGAGCGGCCACTGCGGAATGCAAACGAGAAGCGTGACGCTAACCTAGGTTCTTGGTTTAATCCAAGCCAGGATTCCATAATTCTTCATATAGAGTCCTCAATCTCGGTTTTATTAAATGAGAGCGAGTAACTGTGCTAATTTTATAAACTTGTTTTCTCTCTTTCACGCCCACACATGTACACATTCATATATTCACATATGTGCATACATACATTTACACACATGCAGATAGACGCATGCGTATAGATGCTCGTTCACACATACATGCGTACACACACCCATATGTACTCCAAAGGTGATTTAATAGTTTTATAAAGCAATAGATTTATAAAGCAATAGTTGCTTGTTTGCTTTAAAGAATCATGTTTGTTGGAAAACTATTGGTTACCTCAATTGGAGTTAAAAAAAAAAAAAAAAAGCCTCCTGAAAAGGGTCATAAAGAGGTAGTTTGTGATCTCCAAATTAATTTCCAGGCTGCCACAAGATGCCTTCTACTTTCTCAGGCCTGCGGCAGAAAACAAGGGAGAAACAACATTGTAATGCACATTTTTCACCTGTAAAACCTACACAGCCACATTGAGGAAAAAAACCCAATACTCAAGAGATGTCAGGCATAGCTGGGCATTGGTGGCGCATGCCTGCAATCCCAGCACTCGGGAGGCAGAGGCAGACGGATCTCTGTGGGTTCAAGGCCAGCCTGGTCTACAAAGTGAGTCCAGGCCAGCCAGGGGTACACAGAAAAATCTGTTTTGAAAAATTAAATAATAATAATAATTTTAAAAACATAAAGAAAGAAATGTCAGTCGTAATTATTTGCTGAAAGCGAGAACACAGCACTAGAGAATGCCACATATAGCTGGGGAGGAAAAGGACAGCGGAGCTGAACTGACAGGGCTGAAGCCAGTTCTTCCACACTTTGGGTTGTCACAGTCACGCGTGACATTTGCAAGATGGTATTTAGAGAGAAGTTACAGGTTTTCACTCTCGTGGAGCCTCGTTCTGAGCGAGGCCAGGCCTAAGGAGGTGAAGGCGGGCCACCAACACTGGGGGTCTTCAGTAGCCCCTGGACCTTTTGTGCCGCTGCAAACCTGACCACCCCACACAGTGGCCATCGGCACGGAAAGCTCTTGCTTTCCGTATCTTCCAACACCCAAGTAGGACAACTCTGGTAAGAATGTGGAGAGGACTGTTTGCTGCCCTCCCGGAAGTCCCCTAGTTTGTAGAAATCCCACCTCTTCTTGTTTTAGACTCTAAGAAAATAATTGTCGAACACTACAATAGCTTTTGCATGCTGAGCAAGAGTTTGCTAGCTAAGAGGGAAGGGCTCCCTGATTGAGACCTTATACGCTCATGACTTGATAATTCAATACCTTATAATAAATATTTAGAAGAACCGAAGTCCTAAAATTGGCCAGTGAATGCAGTGCACACTGTGGAGCACTCCTGCCCTCTAGTGGGAGGTGCAGGATATTGCCCATTGCAGAAGAATCCCTAGGACAGATGTTGGTTAGAACCCATTAAAGTGAAAGGATAGCACGTGCTCGTGGAAACATTTGCGCACAGTAAAAAGTTCCCCAGGTGTGCAGGCTACAACTTGGTGCCACGAGATTATTGTTTTTGCTTCTTTAACGGTGAACTGATTTTACTGTCATCATAGCGCAGTCTTCATATTTATTCCCAATTATCCAGCTGTGTAACGTCTTGTTACCTTTTTTATAGACATCCGTTTTGTAGGCTAATATTTATCCTTCTCTGCTTCCTTCTATATTTTTCCTTTCATTTTCCTTCATGGCTTGTATCTCCCAGCCCTGCTGAGAGCCTTATGTAGCCAGAATTTATATATTATATATAACATATTATACATATTTGTGGTATGTATCACAAATATGGTGACCTTTATGGCCACTGTATTCTAAAATATCTCAACTTTTCCCTCTTCAACTTCTGAGCCATTCGTTGAGTTAAGTGCTCCCATTTCACGGTTCTTCCAGTTCTAAGACAGCAGGGGAACAGCGAAGCGTGGCTTCTTATTTCACCTGAAGAGTTCAGTGCAGCGGAACGGGAGCAACTGTGGGAGGCGAGGAACAGGACGGTCGGTCTCAGCTTTAAGTTGTGCTTTGTGGCTCTGCCCAGCTGGCATCCCAGGGTGGCACTAAGACAGCCTTCTAGGCAGTGATCCACTTGGCATTGTATGGCTGGGTCATCCTACGCGGCCACTGCTGTTGTTCATGTGTTAGGTAGCAGTCGGATCGGGCAGTAGCGAGCAGAGGGCCTGCCCCTTGATCTCTGCCTCT
Source organism: Psammomys obesus (assembly GCF_907164565.1). NCBI lineage: Eukaryota > Metazoa > Chordata > Mammalia > Rodentia > Muridae > Psammomys > Psammomys obesus. The sequence continues at coordinate 12,196,544 of NW_026596244.1, read as the reverse complement.
TTGATCCTGGGGCTTTTTTGAAGCATCAGAATCAGACTTCCACAAGGGACTCTCTGGCCTAAGACAAGATGTTTCCTTTCAAAGTAATTGCGTCTCTCCGCTCTAAGGCTATCACCCCTGAGTCTTCATGATCTGTAAACTTAGAAAAATAGTCACATGAGAAGTCCTACTCACAGAAAGCTCCACCACTGTATTAGGAAATTAAGGATACATATGGAGGAGGCCGGAGAAATGGCTCAGCGGGTGGAGCAATTGCAGAGGCGGTTCAGCAGATGAAGCGTTTGCTGTTCTTGAGACTCCAGTGCCCGCATGGCGGCTCACAACCATTTGTAACTCCGACTCCAGGGGATCTGATGCCTTCTTCTGACCTCTGGGGTCACGAAGCACACACAGACATACATGTAGGCAAAAGACTCATACACATAATGTGAAATAAATAAATCTAAAAAAACCGAAATTGTTCATCTCTTGCTCACAGATTTCCATCAGCCAGTGCTAGCATGGGAGAGAAGGCTGTGCAGCAGGACTTATGAAACGGAACTGGTGGGGTTCGTTTTTAATGTGAAAGATAACACAAGCAGGCTTTAAAAATATGTGCACAGAAAAGTATAACCTAAAAAGTAAGGGTTCCTCTTGCTCCCACTGACCCCGCCTTCTAGACTACAGACGCTGCAGTCGGACTTTTCCTCCCAGAGGTCCAGTCTCCATGTGGGGTACTTCCAGGACCCCATGGACACCAAGACCCGAGATTTTTCAGGTTCTTAAAATGATAGTTTTCATATCGCTATATACACCTTTATATTTTGAATCTATAAGATTCCTTATACCTAATACAATCCAAATGCCTTGTAGATATTTGTTGTGTTGTTTAAAGAATAGTGAAAAGAAAGTCTTCATGTGTCAGTAGAGACTTTGATATGAGGTTGATTGAATCTGTAAATGAAGAACTAAAGCATATGTGAACATATGGTTAATAAAAATTGAATGCTTTGCCCTCCCTGTGGAAATGAGAGGAGTTAGCCATGAACTGGTAGCTGGGAAGACGGCTCAGTTCCTAAGGTGCGGTAGAAGCATGAGGACCTGAGTTTGATCCGTGTGACAGATGTTTAAAAGAAGTCAGCATGATAATGCTGCTGGAGAGGCTAAGGAGGGCGGATCCCAGGGGGTGCTGGACCAGCCGGCCAGAATAGAGGGCAAGCTCAAAACCAATCACAGGCTCTGTCTCAAATCCCTTAGTGAAGAGCATCCAAAGTTGACTCCTGTCCTCTACATACATGTACCACACATAGACACTTACCCCCCCACATATACACATGCATGCACACATACATACATACATATAAACATACATACACACACACAAATGGTAACCAGGATCAGGTTAGCTCTTAAGTAATTCTAGACTCTGGTTTTTTAATGAAATAAACAAATGTTAGCTGAGTACCACTTACAAAGCGGGAAGTGAGGTAGGCTTTGAGTCCAGGACAGTGAAGGGAATAGATGCTACTTCTAACCATGCAGAACTTAATTCCAGTAACTTTTAATGGCACATGTCTGAGGTTTGAGTGCTGAGTGTGAAATATAGCCGCAATCGTGATGGCTTCCGCTTCGTGACTGCTTGCTATTATTTTGCTTACACTAAAACTGACATTATTTTATTCTTAAAATAATGTTAACTATCATTATATTATATATTATTGCCTTAAAAGGTTTTAGGAAAAAATAAGGAATCCTAAGGGTAAAGGGAGTGAACCTGTCTGTGCAGCTTCACATGTGCTCAAAGCACGTGACAGGAGTGAGATGTCTTTCTCCAGCGCTGTGGCTTTTTACCAAGTGTCCATTCAGAAGGGCACTGTGGCCCAAATTTCAGGGCAGATGTCTTCAAACTGCGGCTTTTCTACAGATGTCGCTAGCACATGCCGACTGTGGCAGAGCCAGTTTTCTGGGATAGAGACACCATTGTTCCACGTGGCACTCGGAACATTCGAGCAAACGTTTTCCTGAGACCGCTAACTGGCTTCAGGTTGGTTTCTGCCATGCTTTGAACTTCAGTGTGTGTATTCAGTTTCCATGTTTGTCTCTAACAGACAAAAATCGGATCAGGAAAACTGATGGGGCCCAAAGGAGTTTCTGTGGACCGCAACGGCCACATTATTGTGGTGGACAACAAGGCGTGCTGCGTGTTCATCTTCCAGCCCAACGGGAAAATAGTCACCAGGTTTGGTAGCCGAGGAAACGGGGACAGGCAGTTTGCAGGTACACTTGACGGTAATATGTAAGCCCCCTTTTTATGCCTGTTCTGCTCACACTTGCATGATGTTTGAGCATGTTGAAGGTGCCCCCACCTCCACCCCGCCCCCACCCCTGTCCCCAGTGTGTGTGCTGGCTTTGGGGGAAGAGCGGGGGCCGAGCCTAAGCAGAAACAAAGCGGACACGTCTCAGCTGTGGTGAGGAGGCTCAGTTGACAATGTGGCAGCAGATACTGGATTTCCAAACATTTGTATTAAATAAAATAATACATTTTAAAATAAAAATTAAAAAAAAAAACCCACATGTGTTTGAAGAACAATGAATGTCTCAATCATTCAAACTTCAATGGCTACATTTCTCTTTAGCCTTTGGATGGGTTTTAATCTCACTGCAAGAGAGGTGGAGGGTAGAGCATTTGCCAAGAGCAACAAAGGCAGTCTCTTTTTTTCCCGTTGCAGTCACAAGCTTGTTTGGATGTGCCTATCCGCAGGAAAAGGCTGAGCCCCGTCTACCAATTTTCCTCTCAGAGGATGCTTGCGGGATTTAGCGCTAGCTGGCATCATGTTTCTCCGTGCTCATTCTCTCCTCTGTCTGGCCACATTCTCAACAGTCACTCAATATTATAAAGGGTGGATTTTCCACCCACTTTTTCTTTCGAAGAAAAATTATATTTTGGAGTCTCTTTCCCAGGGCTGAATGACTGTGGTAGACTTTGTGGGACTCCCTCACCTGCCTGCTTGGCAAAAACCATCAGGTGGTGAGAGGTGGTGAGCGTAGCTTACGGGGGGCTGTACGGAGAAGGGTCAGGGTACTCCCTGCTCATCCCACTTCCTTGGGACTGCCACTCTTAGGGGCTTGGTGGGAGAGGCCCCGGGCAGAGAGTCACAGGCTGAGAAACAAGCAGGACCTGGCTTACCAGGAGCTGGAAGCCTGCCTGAGTGACTGGGGCTCTGGTCCTTTGCCCTTTAGTCAATGTGCTAAGCTTGTCCTGTGTGGCAGCGACTGCTGATGGAGCGCTCATGTGTTTCCCCCATTTTATTGCAGGTCCCCATTTTGCAGCTGTAAATAGCAATAATGAGATCATCGTTACAGATTTCCATAACCATTCCGTCAAGGTACTATTAGCACTTCCCCTGTTGTTAACTCCGAGCTGCTTTTACAGGGAAACCGCTCTAGTTGAAGATAATGTAAGACACTCGGAGCCGAATGGAGTAAGCCATGGGGTCTCTGCAGCTTAAACACGAAGGTTGTAGCACCGGCTGGCATACTTGTGGATAAATGATGGCGGCCATCTGTTTCTTTGTTGGAAACTGGGATTAATGGGTGTGATTTAAAAATTGTGAAATAGTTGCTTGGACACAGAGACAGAGCTTTCTGGAGCTTACCTGCTTCTTCCATTCACTGCTAGTCAACAAACCAAAACTTCACTGTTTAGCTCTTCTGCAGCATAAGGCCTTTAAAAATGTAGAAGCCTGCTACGGCGACAGACTAGGGGCAGGCCAGGCACCAGCCAGTGGCTGTCTACACAGTGTATCACAGACTTACCTTGTCCAGTGCCGACTTGCACTTGGTGCAACATAGTAAATAACGGCCTTAATCCCAGCATCCAGGAGGCAGAGGCAGGGAGATCTGAGTTCGAGGCCACCCTGGTCTAGAGTGAGTTCCAGGACAGCCAGGGCTGCACAGAGAAACCCTGTCTCAGATAGATAGATAGACAGACAGACAGACAGATAGATTAGATAGACAGATTGATGATAGATAATAGCTAGATAGATAGACAGACGGACAGACGGACAGACAGACAGATAGATGGATTGATAGAGAAAGATAGAGAGATAGATAGAGAGATAGATTAGATAGAGAGATAGAGAGAGAGATAGACAGACAACTCTACTTAGCGGTCTTACTATGGAAAGCCGCACCACACGGGGACCCACCACGGTTAGGAGTTGTGGGTCCTCCCCAGGAGTGACCCATGGCCCATGCAAGGTGTGCAGGTCAGCACGTCAGCACACTGGCAAGCATTTGATGTTAAGGTTGCATTTGTTTCTAGGGTTGGGCTGAAGGTTGAGCCCTCACACAGTCAAGACCCTGGGTTCAATTCCCAGAGCGAGGGAGGGAGGGTTAAAAAAAGAAACAAAAAAATTTTGTATAATTATCAGCTTTCTGTTTACATCAAATAAGAGTGATTAGCATGATAAAGGTGAGCTACACCTTATGTTTATTTAAGTTCAACATGTAGTCAGCCAACAGCTAAAGTTTATGCCTTGAACAACCAGCTTAGTGAGGACTCATTGATGTCAGTAACTGGCTAGGCAGGTGAGGGGCAGGACTTTCCATCCCATAGGTTCTCTCACTCCTAGGCCTTTCTCTGCTTCATTCCTCACGCTATCATCTTCATCTGAGTAAATAGAAAGACTTTGAGCTTTCATTCATTCATTCATTCATTCATTCATTCATTTTGGTTTTTTTGAGACAGGGTTTCCCTGTGTAGACTTGGTTGTCCTGTACTTTGTAGACCAGGCTGGCCTTGAACTCACAGAGATCCACCTGTCTCTGCTTCCCCAAGTGCTGGGATTACAGGCGTGCACCACTGTGCCGGTGGTTTTGAGCTTTTTGAGGGGAGCCAAATCCTCCTGCCAAAAGTAGAAAACAATGGGCGTTGAGGCTAGGGAGGGTGAGGGGAAGGGAAGCAGGGTTGCTTTTCTGCCGCTGTTCCCTGAGGCGTGGCTGTTGGCATGGCTTAGTGGCAGAGAACCAGTCAGCATCAGTCTCACACAGCTGCATTCTCTATGGGCAACTTCCACTGAGGGGTCTCGGTGAATGGAAAGGGGCGATGGGGAACGTTTCTCTGAATGGGTGCATAGAGAGGGAACTGAAGAGCAAAGAGGCAGCAGGAAGGCTGTGGTCACATTTTCCCCTTCACTGGATACATGGAAGGCCCCTTTACCACAGGGTTTTCAGCTAGATCCTAGCAGCAGGAGGCCAGCACACATGCTCACCACTGACTCTTTTGAAATGCTCTCTCTGTGTTAAGCCCCACAGTGGTCTCAAAGCTTTACCTGTCCACTGCTCCAGAGTGTAAACCAGCCAGTATCAGTGTGTGGAAGGACTCCCAGTTCCCACCCTTGACTGCCTCTCTAGAGAGAAATCAGGCCTGTTAGACAGATAGCAGTGTGTAAGCTGCACAGAAATGGCAACGGAAGTGCATATGTTTCCAGAAGGAGGAGCGGGTTTCCTGAGGGCTAAGGATGCAGCTCTGGTACAGCATGTGCTAGCATATTCCAGGGGCACCGTCCAGTCTCCCACACCAGGGCAGAGGAACCATAATTACAACAGTTAGGGAAGACTTTGACGTGGGTGTGAGAGTCAGCCTGAGCAGGATTTTGAAATCAGGAGAGGTTTAGTGCCAACATCATTAAACAACAAATTCACACACACTTAAAAGCAAAGCGATAAAAATTACTTCAGCTCTTAGAGTGTGTTCATCTGAGAAATGGACGAGCAATTAAGTGACATTAGGTGGGATGCAGAGACTAGAAAATGTTTCTAATTATTAAAGCTCTAGAAGTGATGGTGTCAGGATCTAGATATGATATCATTTCACTTTGCAGCTTAAAGAAATCATAGCATTTGCTTTATCTTTTTCTCTCTGACAGCTACTGCATGGAATGTGTGGGATTTGCTTTTCCATGTTACAGCAGTAGCTCCCAATTCAGGTGATTTCTTGCTTGTAAATGTAACAACTGTAGAGCAGAGTTAATAAGTAGCCTACTCCAATGTTTCCTTTTTAAACTGCCTGCCCTATAATGTTACTGGGGCATATGTTCTAAGACCCCTCGTAGATGCCAAGTCACAAGTGGTCCAGGACTCTATAGACACTGTTTTTCCCTGTGCATACATACTTATGATACAGTTTAATTTGTAAATACCGTACGGGAAGCACTTGTGTCAGCTTTCTGTTGCTGTGATAAAATGTCTGAAAACTACAACTTCAAGAAGCAAAGCTGTATTTTGCTTCATGGTCTCAGAGTTTCAGTCACAGTCTCTGCTAGAGACTAAGAGAGAGAGAAGCAGAAGCAGAGCCTGGGGCTAGTTACCGCCTCCAAGAGCGCGCGCAGGTGCCCTGCCTCCTCTAGACAGGCCAGTCTATCTAGAGGAGGCAGGTCTAGATAGGCACACTGCCAGTCTCTGCTGCCTCCTACATCCGGCATTCAGTGATGACGTGCCAGTGATGAATCAGGCCCTCCATGAGTTCAGAGTCTTGGGATCCACTCCCTCCTAGGAACTCCTCCACCCGAACATCCCTGCCTCTGGGGACCGGAGTTTAACATATGAACCCCTGAAGACACGTGTCAGACCGGAACCACAGCAGCAGTTAGCAGTGGTGCTGAATTATAAAGCAGAACGGTTGGGACGGTACCCGTCCATAGACGTTATTGGAAACTGTGACTTACTGCTGAAATTGCCCCCAGTCGCAGGGGACAAGGCTGAGGGGAGGAACGCTGCGGTGAGCAGAGAGGCTGGTTTTTGTTTTTTAACTCACAAGACAACTGAGTGAGGTGGGCTCCAGTGCATGCCTGTCATTTCCAGCATTTAAAAGGCAAAGGCAGGTGTTGGCCAGAGCAGGCTATCAGGAAATCAAAGCTAGCCTGGGCTACATATTGAGACCCTGTCTTCAATGAGCATCAAAGAAAAAAAAAAAAGTCAAACAAACAACAAAAATAAAGCAAAGTCTACAGTTTTTAATTCTGATACAAAGCAGATGTCCTTAATGATAAGAGAATATACTGGCTTAACAAAATAAGCAAGGACCACCAAAGGATCATGTGTAGGAATTAATGAAGGAAGGAGCATAGAGTAACAGTGTCCTCACCAGTCCAAACACATGCTCATTGGTATTTAAAGCTATATACGTGACTAAGAATTAAAGAAGCCTTTTAAACACTTCCTCTTTTTCTTACCCCTTCTCTCTTTTTCCTCCCCACCCCTTCTTCCCCTCTCTTTTCTTTCCATCTTTTCTCTTTTCTTATTGCTGAAGATAAACTCAGGTTTTCATACCTGCTGGGCAGGTGCTGTGCCACTTAGCTGGAGCTGCTGCATACCCAGCCTGCACTGGGACATTTGTAACCTAGCGTATCAGCAAGAACTGTCTGTGCTTGTTGCTAAGGCGCCAAAGAGGTCTCAAAGGTCCTGAGGGCATCCTCAAACCAGATCTGTGCCCAAAGCTGTGACCCCTCCGAGGTCCACATGTGGACAACCTTTACTCTAAAGTTGCCCTGACTGTAACACTACTTGATTTGTTACTTAACATCTCCATACATCCACACATCATCATAATGGACATATAAAATAGCATCCCTGGAACATTTCAGAGCCAGGACATATCATCTGAAGCAGCAAGATAAAATTGTTCAGTATAATGTTTTCATTAAACTCATTAAATGTTGTCATTAAAATTTTCACTTCAAAACCTGGGCCTCAGCAGTTAAGAGCACTGGCTGCTCTTTCAAAGGACCTGGATTCAATTCCCAGTACCCCCATGGCTGCTCTGTTTTTGTCTCACTTGGAATAGCTTCTGTTGGTTCTAATTGTGAAAGCCCTAGAATTCAGAAACTCTTCATTTTAATTAAAATACCTTCTGAGAGAAATGAAACAGCCCCTGTTTTCCCTCACCTGTGGCCATTGTATGTTGACACACATAAATGCCTACATCCTAAGTATGACTTTCAGCTCCTTTGTTCTAATTATGTTGCTATAATAAAAATGATAATAAAACATGATTTATTATCAGGTCCAACAAGAATCTGATCCAAATGGACTGACAAGTCATCCTATAGAGATATTTCTTGAAAATTTTTTATCTATTTAGCAAATAAAGCTGCTTATTTGAAGGTAGAATAATATTTATATTGTTTAAAAATACATATTTTCAGCTCTATTCACAACATCTTATATTTTATATTATTTTGTAATTTATAAAAGATTATGTAAGTATTCAGCAACTGGTTGTAAATGACAGAAAAAAGAAGAGTAATTTAATAAATAATAAATGAGATTGCTTATGATTTGGAAGCCACAAGTGCCAAGAGTCTAGTCTATAGATCACTTTTCTCAAGTCTCAGGTCCTGTCATAAGTAACATCCTCAGATAGCTATCTTCAAAACAAGATGATTGGGTCAGCTATTTTTAAATAAGAGAGTTTTTCACTATTTCATACAGGTATTTAATCAGGAAGGAGAATTCATGTTGAAGTTCGGCTCAAATGGAGAGGGCAACGGGCAGTTCAATGCGCCAACAGGTGTGGCTGTGGACTCCAATGGAAACATCATTGTGGCCGACTGGGGCAACAGCAGGATCCAGGTAGGTTGGGGGCTAACGGTGCCGTCACTTGGCTGAGGTCTGCTCAAAGTGAAAAGTTGCCCCGCCCAGAACCTAGGATGTTCCTCCTTCTTGGTTAAGTCATAACACCATAGATAAGCTCACGTGAAGGACCAAATACCCAAGAGAAAAGGTAGACTACAAGGGACATCATTAGCATAACAATCTCTAATGCAAAGTTGTTATTTATCTATCTATCTATCTATCTATCTATCTATCTATCTATCTATCTATCCATCCATCTATCTATTTCTTTTTGTTTGAATATTGTTCTCCTCAGACCCCTAAAAGGCTCATAGATAGGATTCAAGGGAGCCACTGGACAAAACAGTACTAGTTGGGTGTTTTACTAATCTGAGAGTGAAGACTTATTTTTCCTAGTTATGAACACAGGCAACAATCAGTAATTTTAATAAAACCTAAGATTGTCACTGAAAAGAACCACGCACATGCTTATGTCTCTTTACAGCTATTTCAGACACCCCTGCCTTTGTTTTTTGTTCATCGCTGTCACCGTTTCTTTTCATTCAGTGTGGCAGTTAAGAAGCAAACATCCAAAGCCAGATGTGTTGATAATTGCCCATAACCCCAGCACACAGGGAAAGAGAAGAAGAAGATAAGCAGTTCAGGTCATCTTCATCTATGGAGAGAGTTCAAACCATATATGTATGGCTATGCTGCACATATAATTACGATATTATAATTTTGTATTTTTCTTTTGAGACATAGTCAATCTAGCAGGCCCAAGTTGATCATGAACTCCTTGTATAATCAAGAAAATAACAGAAAATATCAGTATGATGCAACATGCTTTTATTTCTCACATATGCACACACATATATATGTAAATATATACATACGTATGTATGTATGAATATGTATGTGTATATGTATATATCTCTTACTTAATTACCCACTGACCTCTGTATTCAAAGAGACATTCTGGGATGAAGAAGCAGCTCACTTGGTAGCGGGCTTGTGCAGTATGCGCAAGACCCTGAGTTCAATCCCCGGGACTGAGAGAGCTGGGCATAATGGCACAGACATGTAATCATGTAATCCCAGCACTTGGGAGGTAAAGACAGGCCAGCAGCTTAGGGACATCCTTGACTACACAGTGAGTTTGGGGCTAGCCTGGACTCTATGAGACCCTGTGTCAAAAGAGAGCATGACCCCTGGGGTCTCTATCAGTGGTCCCATTACGGTACGTAGGAGGGTCTGGTAACTTAGATGCCCAGAGCTGGACAAGTTACAAAGGCCCACAGATGCTGTTTATATCTTGTGGCCTCACGGCATCTACCTACTTACACTGTTTCTTAAAGCTCCATGCCAACCAAACAAATGGTCCGAAGGAATGAACCTGGGACCCTGTAAAGGAGGAAGTGTTGAGCCTACATTTGTGGCTCTTATTTCATCACAGCAGAATCGCGTGGACCAAGAAAAGGCTATGGCCTATCCAGGAGGGCACACTGAACTATACAGACTTCAAATCTCAGTTTTGCCACTGCACTGCGACAGCCTTAGTAATGTAAGATCTGACAGCCAACGAGTTCTGTGTCGGTGACTGCAGTCATAGAGGGACCAGGAGAGGGCATGACAAGTGTCAGGGTGACAAGTGTGTGTTAGGGTTACACTAGGGCAGGACAGATGGGTTGAATGTGGGTCACAAGTGAGTTACTAATTGACTCCCATGACTCAGGCGGGTGAGGCTGCACGGTCATCTGTATGCAGAAGAGGCTGAGAGCCTGGTAGCCCTGTCTATCAGGCTGCTGCCGCAGCAGCCTCACAGTGACGGCCTGGACGCTCAGCCCCGAGCGGCGTGCTGATGATTACCAATATTTATTATTGATTCATCTTTGATTAAACAGCGGCTATTCCTAAACCAGCTGTATGCCCAAATTACCACGCAGAGACTAGGATTTATTTAATTAACCTAGAGCACAATGCTGGGTAATAGTTACTCCACCCTAAACCTCCAAGCCCTTATAGCTTCCTCCCATTCAGATTTCCCACATTATACTTGCTTTTTAGTCATATCTTAGGTCTGGGTCATTTCTCCTGATGTTTCCTCATTCTCTCCTCTCAGCTCTCTCTCAGACCTCTCCTCCCACTCCTTCTTTCTCCTCTTTCCCTCTGTATCAGGGTGTCCCAGCCTCTTTTCTCCTCTGCTCAGCATTGTAGCTGGTTGCTTTCATTGGCAACACAGAGAACAAATGGTGGCATGTCTGCACAAATTTGAGACAGGTGATCTTAGAATAATCACAGTGCACTGTCCTGATTGAAATCAGATTGTGGGGTAGAGAAATCAGCACGTGAATGAACAAGTGTGAATTGAGTACATTCCACAAGAACATTATACCAACAGCAATGCTTCTCAACCTTAGCACTGTGGCCCGCTAACACAGTTCCTTGTGTTGTGGTGACCCCAAGCCATAAAAATTATTTTCGTTGCTACTTCACAATGGTAATTTTGATACTGTTATGAATTGTAATGTACATATTTTTAGAGATAGAGGTTTGCCCAAGGGAACGACCTTGGGCAAATCGGGCAGTTGAGAACCACTGCACTGTTAGATTATGAGAGAACCCCAGGTCTTCCTCAGCCTGTGTTGGAAGACTAAAGCAGCTGGATTCCAATGTCAGCGAAGGATGATAGCAGTGGCTGCAGCAGCCACCGCCAGGCAGATGCACTCACCAGTCAGGACTGAGGACGGTGGGGCCAAAAGCAGCAACTTCTTTCTCAGCCCTCCCTATGCCTGGACACAAGGATGTGCTGCCCCCACCCGAGGGAGTCTTCTGAGGAAGTACACTTACGGATGTTCTCGGATGTTCCCCGAATTGTTTCTAGACCCATCCAAGTCAACGACCAAGATCAGCCGTCAGATACTGTGTGTGTGCAGCAGCCTGAGCAGACTCAGAATGTTTCCTCAAAGCATTTTCAAAAATACATCTTCAGCCTATGTAACATCTCTGACGTTCTTGTTTTTTATTCATGCAGGTTTTTGACGGGAGTGGATCATTTTTGTCCTATATCAACACATCTGCTGACCCGCTCTATGGCCCTCAAGGCCTGGCCCTAACCTCAGATGGCCACGTTGTGGTTGCAGACTCCGGAAACCACTGCTTCAAGGTCTATCGGTACTTACAGTAACAGCGGACAGCCCTGTATTGAGGTCTTGCACTAGAAACTGGAATGGAGTTCTCGAGGTGGGACCAGATCACAACAGGACTTTTCAAACTAGGAAGAATCTTTGGTGAACTTTCCAAGGTTATTTCTGAATGTAACAATTTCCTTAAGAACTGCTTATCCAATTTCCATAATTCACTTTTAGGATTTAAAAAGAATCTCTTCTACTGGATCTATACAAACTGCAAAGTTTTACACCTGTGAACTATGGCTCATAGGACAGGGATTACATAGTTAAACTAATTTTGCAAATCAGACATTAAAAAGAATTAGCAAATCTGTTGACCAGTGAATGAATGGTAAGCCTTTGCAGAGCGCTTCCAAGAACAAAACTTGTAGTTACCTATTTTATCTAACTTCAATCACAAGACCCAAGGGCCCTTCTAACCTCACTTTTATAGTAGGTGTTATTACTCTGGTGACATTTTTTTGGTTATCAACAACCACATATAAATTACTTTAGAAAAATCCAAGGCTGTCCTGGAAGGCCCTCCCAGTTCTCACTCAGGGCCCTCTTGAGTTGAGCCCATCAGAATCAATGCAAATTTCCCAACCTTTCTGGATTCAATCAAAGATTTTTTTTCCGTGTGTTCTCTCCACCTTTCTCGTTTCTGCTCACCTCGCATCAGGAAAACCTGAAATTCCTGATGCTCTGGAAGGCATATAGCAAAAGCAGGGGAACCTTCTGGTGTTAGTTTCCGGTCAGCACACTGGGATGTAACCAAGAGAAGTCATTTCTTCATGTGCCCTGTGTTCATACGTCTTCTGCCACATCATGAAAGCGAAAGCTTTACCTCCTGAAACATGTCAGCACGTGTAGTCGGACACCAGTGTCCTGGGACAGAGAGCCTTAAGCAGCCCTTTGGAGAATGGATGGTGCCAACCAAAGGCATGTGATTGATTAGTGATCTCCCTTAGCGAGCAAGTGTTACCAAAGTTCTGTTGCGCATTACAGGTAAGGGCATGTTGTGGTTATTTATCATTGTCTAATGAATAGTAGAGGCATTAAGGAACAAGTATACATGGTTAGGGTAAGGTAGAATGTATTATACATATATATATATATATATATAGCTGAATCCTTGGTGTGTGAAAGCAGGCAGCTCTGAAAGACAGAAGCCTTGTCCAGCCACCCTTCCCTCATTTCCTTGCTGCTGCAGTCTGAAGCCGTCCTTGTGGAGGGAGCCTGACAGCAGGTTTGAGTGTTTCCTTTTTCCGGCACGTGGTGGTACCTGACTTCCAGTCAGCAAATGGTCTTCTTTGTTTTCAAGAAAAAAGGAAGGAAAGAAGAAAGAAAGAAAGAAAGAAAGAAAGAAAGAAAGAAAGAAAGAAAGAAAGAAAGAAAGAGGAAAAAGGCATCCTTAAAAATTGAGTTTGAATTACCTTTCATTTAAGTATAAATGCATTTTGAGAAACATTCCTGTCATGGATACTGTAAAATAAGATGTGGTCTTCTTCCTCTGTTTGATTTTCGACCCAGTTCTACCAAATAGGGAAACTGTGTTTGGCATATTTGATAATGAATATGGGATGTCGTTCATTGAAGCACCTTAGACATATACTGTAAAAACACTTCCCTTAGGTATATATAATGACATTTATGGCTTATTATCTTAAAATTAAAATGTTCTCAATATAGGACTTTTAAAAAATTTAGAAGGAAAATCTGGCTACTCCCAAAGGTCTATTTAATTTATTATATCCAAATCAACACCTGGGCAGAAAAACTTTATTTTCAGGAGATTTACATTAGGGTTTAGCTTATTATTATTATTTTAGTTCTGTGGGGTTTTAAAATATTCAAGCCTGTTTGTGATAGATATAAAATTCAATACCAGTTTTAGAGTGATGAAGTAAGACTACTCCCGAAATACCACGAAATAAGTCTTTGACTTTCTATTTTAATTTTTTTCTTGGTGCTGGGGATGGAACCCATGGCCCCAGACGTGCTCAGCAAGAGCTCTATAGCTGGGCGGCTCCTGCAGCCCAAGCCTTCAGTCTGAAGGTCAGTGTGCATTCCTACAGACTTCCTGCCAGGAGCCAGGGGCGCATCTAGGCACTGGGACCACAGGGACTCACAGAAGAGAGAGGCGTCTCTGTCCTCTTACAGTTTATGTTCTGGCAAAGACATTTTGTTGTGCTGTTAATTAACAGTCTGTCTGTAGAACTGTTTCTGGGCTATTTAAAAGAAAGCTTTTTTTTTTAAAACGAGTAAATTAATTTTAGTTAATTTTCACAAGCAGAAAACAAGTTTTTTAAGAGTCTGCCACAGGCTAGTTTGTTTGTTTGTTGTTTTTGTTTGTTTGTGGTGCGGGATGGTATAATCCTGGTTCAGGTACACTAGGCTTATGTGCTGCAGCTGAGCTGTGCCTCCATTTTTGAACTAATAAACAACTATTAGTTTAAAAATGATTTACTGAATGAGTTTTTTGTACAACATTGAGATATCTGTGGACTGAGAAATTAGTTCATAAACCAGTCAGCCTCAGGCTGATAGCTCAATTGAAAATAATACAAATTGAGTTGTTGTTGTTGTTTAGAAACATGCAAATACTGGTACAAACTGGAACGAGAGAATACTTTGATTTAGGCCTGTCCCACCATTGCTGCTGGAACACCTGCCGCCAGCACGCCGGGAAACACTCGTTGGCACTTGCACACGCGGGCACCTGTGCGCTCACTGTTCTCCACTGTGGCAAGCATATCTTAGGGGAAAGTGCTGCTGCTAGGAGACAAACAGACGAGATCTAAATGAAGTCCTGTCTTATTTGCTCAGAATGCTTTCTGGCAAACTAAGATGGATTATTAAAATAAGTGGTTTCTTTGTTTTAGGCTATTGTTACTGCTTAATTTATCTTTGTCAAATGTATAGAACCTGTCGCACACTCATGATAGGTAGCACTGAGAAAGGAAGCGTTCAGATTTCCCGTGGGCACTAGGATGAAGCAGTTAAGTTCTAAAGGTTAATGGCAGTGTGTCTTCTCCTGCTGGACATGGGTGGTAGGGAGCCACGTGAGCATCCAGAGACACACGACTAGAAAGCCTCTATGACAGCTTGCCAGGTTGTAACTGACGTGTAAGGTTTTGATGAAACGAGCCCCCAAGTTTCCTAAAATGGATGATTTGAGGCATTAAGTCTCCCTGGTCCATGCAGCGGCTGCACAGCTGCTCCCAGTCCTGCACAGGGTACATTTGTCCTCACAGGGAACGAACTGGAATTGAGGCGCATTCCTAGGGACGCAGAGCCGGGTTAGCATAACCGAGGTGGTAATGCCTCCCGAGGAGGCTGGAGAGAGCCACCAGCATCAGGCCACCAGTGGTCGCTCCTGCTGGGAAGACCACTCTGTACGCACTTACACGCTAGGGCCCCCGCTCTCCACCAGCTTCAGAATGCTTTAAAAAAAGACCTTTTCCAGTAGGATAACATGAAGCTGCCTGATGCAAACCTTATCTAATTTTCCTTAAACTCGAAAGTCCTAATACTGTTACTTTATGTAAATGTTGCAGGGTTTTAAAATTTACAGTTATTTTACTATTTTTGATAACTAGGAATCTAGTCTTGCCATAAAGGTAACTAAGTGCCCATTAAACATTTGTTTGGTAAAAAAAAAAAAAAAAAATGATTTTTTGGTTTTGCTTTAAATGACAGTAAGCTACAAATCGCGATGCTAATCTTCAAAAACACTTTCTAATGAGAAGCTGTGCGGTAGTGAATGTGTGGTCTGTTTGTGGAGCGTGTGTGGATGCTATGCATTGGTATTCTAGAGGAGATTAACAATCAGCTATGTTGTTCCAATGAATGTACAGCACTTCCACTGACTTTTAAAGCAACGCAGCCTTAACCTCAATGCTTTTGCTTTTCGACATGGGGTGTTGTGTTCTCAGCAAAGGGCCCTCTGCTAAAGTCTCTCCGCCCTTCCCAAGTGTGCAGCCTCCTGAGCCTGCCTGAGTGTGAGGGCCATCCATTCCCTTGTTGTTTCTTTGAAGATTTTGTACATTCCACCTTGACAGATGTTTCATACATTTTGCGTGTAGAACGCAGCTGGTCTTGTGCCATCGATAATGATATCGCCTTCTCATATGTTCTTTCATGAATTGAAATGCTGACTGCCTATTTATAGAAGAATGGACGCTGTGCATCGACCTGTTTGTATGTTTGTAGCTACATACGTACCACAGTATTTTGGATGCTTTAGTCTATAATAAAACTTTAAATTAATTCTGTCTTGAAACACAGGAGAAACAAGATTTCATGTGTATATCGTTACCAGGCACAAAAATCTCAAATCATTATAATAAAGCTTGTTTTCTCCATCTGCAGACTGAATGTTTATTTAACGGGTTGTTCCCCGAGTGAAGGGGAGTGGGGTTGTTCTAGAACATGTACACTATTGCAACACCTCGGCCAACCTGTTTGGACTAAAGAGGAAAAGCTGAGTACCGTTTTGTTGGTTGTGTTGCTGACCCCTTGGCAGCATCCAGGATATATCTGGAACAGGAGCTGGGGGAAATCTGACACTGGGCAGTCTGTTTACCTAGAATGCTCAAGGATTTCAAGACCAGATGGCCTTCTGCTGGTCATGGTGGACACTGCCGTGGGCAGAGGCTCAAGAGGACCTCGCTACGACCGTTACTTCTCGGATCGAGAATATATTGACAGGGTTCATCACAGTAAAAATGTCTGTATTATTCTGCATTGTGTCAAACCACTGGATATGTGCTCAAGCCATGGAACCATCCAGGAAACACATCAAACAGTCTCTGGGGTCAGGGAGCTTGATGGTAAGAAAATGTGACTGATCTTCTCAAAGAAGCCTGATACCACAATCCTCAAATTTAAGAGACTACGTCTCAAACAATGTCTCATGTCCAAGCTGTCATGTTCAAATGTTTTCTTTCTCAGAACAGGCTGGAACTCTGAAAGAGGTGGTCAGAGTTAGCCTTACAAGGGGAGATAAACCAATAGAAATTAGAATAAAATCCCAAATTGGCATCCCTGGCTACCGACTGTGTAATAACTCTATTTTATTAATTCCCATCTTGCTTCTTCACTTTTTAAAAAAGATATATATATATATATATATATATATATATATATATATATATATATATATATTCGTTTAACTGTATTTTATGTGCATCAGCGTGAAGGTGTCAGATCCCTTGGAAAGGGCATTACACACCGTTGTGAGCTGCCATGTGGGTGCTGGGAATTTGAACCGGGGTCCTTTGGAAGAACAGACAGTGCTCTTCACCACTGAGCCATCTCTCCAGCCCCAGGTTCTTCACTTCTTTATTCTTGTTTTGGTTATTTTGAGGCAAGGTCTTACTCTATTGCTCTGGCTGGCCTGGAATTGACCACGTAGATCAGGCTGGCCATGAACTTGTACCAGGTCTCTCACGGGTTACTTTCCCTCTTCTCTGGACAGGTACCATTGCCATCATGGGCTCTTTAGCGTCTATCAGACTGAGGGAGGAGCGCCTCTCATCATCTGGCTCCTTATTCTGTTTACCTGGAACACACCTCACACGAAGCCAGCTACACCCCTTTCCAGAGCAGCAGGGGTTAGTTAAAGCAGAAGTGAGGAGACGGTGGGGCAGGCAGGCAGGCAGGCAGCCTTGGGCCACCCTGCTCTCCTCATGTCTTCAATAGCAGAGGCGTGCAAGGCCTGCTGCAGTCTCTCCTAAGTGGAAGGGCTGCGAAGATCAACAACGAAACCTGTATCTCCCAGGAGCTGACAGTCCAACTGATGAAAAGACGTGTATGCAGCAGAATTCTGGGCGCTGCTACACTTACACACTAGCAAGTATACCATGACCAGCAATGCCAGGTACTGTTCTGGCTGCTAGAGGGTAGCAAAAGCCCTGAGTTCGCCCCAGCATCTAAAACAACAACCACCACTGCCACAGCAATGCCTTTAGATAAATGTAGTGTCAGCTACATGATTTATGGCCTGGTGTAAAATGAAATTGCAGGGCCCCTTGTCCATGGAAAGGGGTCTGGAGAGACAGACAGTGTCTTAGCTGTAAAGAGACACCATGACCACAGCAACTCTTGTAAAGGAAAACATTTAATTGAGGCTGGCTTATGGTTCAGAGGCATAATTCATTCTCATCATGGCAGGAAGCATGGCAGCCTGCAGGCACACATGGTGCTGGAGAAGGAGCTGAGAGTTCTACATCTTGATCCCCAGGCAGCAGAGGGAGACTGTGTGCCACTCAGGGAGCAGCTTGAGCATATATGAGATCTCACAGTACGCGTCCATAGTGACACACTTCCTCCAAGGCCACACCTACTCAGAAAGGCCACACCTCCTAATAGCACCACTCCCTGCAGGCCAAGCATTCAAATAGGAGTCTATAGGGTCACTTCCTGTTCAAACTTCCACAGGCAGCTTAGTAAAGGGCTAGCTTCTCAGGTGTGAAAGCCGTTGTTTTATCTGCAGAACCTACCTGAAACCCTGGGCATGGGGCTGTGTTTTTATAATCCTAGGGCGGGGGAGGCAGAGACAAGCAGACCATGAGGCTTGCTGCCTGGCCATCTTAGCCTACTTGTCTGGGAGCTAGAAGCTAGAGCGATGGCAGAAGCCTAGCAGACACTAGTGTCACTGGGACTGCAGTCCCCAGGTCACTGTCTGGTCACTATCCTCAAGCTTGGCAACATCCTCCCAGCACAGCAGCTACTGGTTATGGGTCATCCTTGCTGGGTAACATCCAGGGATCCCGGGACAGCAGGTACACCAGGGTAAGTCTGCGGACATGCTACCCATCACAGAATAACTGGGAAAGAGAGCAGACCTACCATGCAGGGGTCAAGAGTACCACTGAGAAATGGAAGGAGACGTCACTCAGTCTGATTGGGGACTGTTTGGCCAGACTCTAGCCCCCTAGTTAAGTGAGAAGATTCCTGTCTGATGAGATGGTTCCTCTCATCTCTTATGCAGATGAAAACTCTTGTTTTCAAATTATTTAACTGTCCATCTTTGTCCTTCCATGGCATACCAGACTCAAAACTTATAGTCCAAAAAGTTGGGGAAAGATTTTGTAGTTCATTCATAAGAATTTGTATTTTAAGTGGTCAGGAATGGCTCAGGTTCCTTTCAAGTATGGACTTAAAAGGTATTCGTGAAGTGATAATAAAGCAAACTGCCTTCTAGAGACAAGGCCCCTGATCTCCTTCTCTGTGGAACACTTGCACTCATACGGGCTTGTCTTTCCACAAGCCTACATGACTTGGGACTACCGCAGCTAATTTTACTTCTTGGCTGGCCTGTTCACCATGCAGCTTAACTTCTAGTTAACTGACTTTCTGCTCAAGTATTTGATGTCACACTTTGATGTCAGTCTTTTAAAATGCATAAATTGTGTATAGAAAAGCAATCTACCAATCCCAACAAACACCTGGAAAGCTTGCATTAAAACTGCACACAGATTTCAGTTCTACCGTAAGTTGATCAAAAGGAAAATGACTAAAACTGCTTGCCTCTTTGTATAGTTGTTACTTTATCTAATGAAGCCTATTTTTCACTAAAATAAAATAGTAATAATAACAACAATAATAACAGCATAGGATGAGAGAGAACCTGCTGTCTTAAAACCCTGTCCTGGAACCCCAGTATTGAATAGAAAACACAGAGGAATAATTGCAATACAGAGCAAACGAAGGGCTTTAGAGAAGTGTTAATGAAGTCTCTGCGCTGGAGCTTCATGTCACCTGACTCTGCCATATGCCTGTCGTCATGGCGTGAGCACGGCTAGCCGGCTAGGATGGTGTACTCACTTTATGCCATCCTTCTCCCATCATTGCTCTCCACTGTGCGAGCTTCGAGCTTCGGACGGTTTTGCTAATCGCCTTTATCCCATCTTGTGAAATAAATTAAGGTTTTAGTGAAACTGTGAGGGGAGGATTCACCAGTAGTTGCAAGAAATAATTTAGAAAGCCCCCACTTCCTCCTTACAACTTTCTTACAATCAGTGGAACCAGAATATTTACATTCAGGCACAGTTCATTCACACCTGCCCTTGCACCACTCTGTAAGAGCTCCTTTTAAGGCGAGGCGTGGTGGAGCACGCCTTCGATCGCAGCGCTGAGGGGGTGGAGGATCTCTGCGTTCAAGGCCAGCCTGGTCTACAAAGCGAGTTCCAGGGCAGCCCGGGCCACACAGAGAAATCCTGTCTCGAAAAGTCCAAAAAACAAACAAACAAACAAACCAAAAAACCAAACCAAACCAAAAAACCCCAACCCTTCCCCCAAAGCCAAACCAAACCAAACAACTCCTCCATCAAAACCCAAAAAACACACACACTTAAAAGCGAAGACTCAAAGTTGCCTTTTAAAAACAAAAAGAAAAGCGGCTTTGAACAGGTCAGCACCCAGCAACTCGGCAAGCCCGGAGGCACGGGACGGGCCTGCCCTGCGCCAGCTCCAGCCTTCGCGCTTCCACGCGGCTTCCAGCCTCCCAGAGTCAGACCGGCGCGTGTGGTCCGTCCGGCCCCGCCCACACCAGGCCCCTCCCCAGAGGCCCCGCCCACCGCCCGTAGCCCCTCCCCGCTGACCCCGCCCACCAGTCGTGGTCCCGGCTCCCTTAGCGCTCGGAGGGCCGCTAGGGGTCGCTGCGTCCTCCCAGCACTTCCTCCCGCCCTCCTCACCCCACGCGGCTGTGGGCGCGGGACTCAAACCGGGAGGCGGCTGCGCGCGCACCATGGTAAGAGCGAGGCGGCGGCGCGCACTCGGGCTCCCGGGCCGCGGCGGCTGGGGGTTGCGGCTGGCTGGGCCCGGCGCGGTAGGCCCCGGCGCCTCGTGCTGCGCCCGGGTCCGAGCCGCAGCGTTCTGGAACGGAACCCAGAAGCTCGGCGAACGGGGCTGTCGCGGCTCGCGCCCCGGGAACCCCACGGCGCACGCGCGGCGGAGATGCCGCTGAAGTTTTCAAGGGCCCTGCGGTCGTGCTGGGATTAGAACCCGGGCCTCCCCAGCGGGGTAGCTCGGGGCTCACTGGGGCAGCCCGGCAGGCCCGCCCTCCGATCACGGCAGTGCCCCCACCCCGCCCCCGCCCCCGTCTGTAACGCCCCGGCAGGACTCGCCCGGCTCCGCCTCGGTGTGCGGGGCCCACAGAGTATCCCGGTGTCGGGAGTGACCCGAGATTTTCGTGACTTAGTTAAGTGCCGTTGCAAAGGGTGGCCGAGGATCAGGTTGGCGGGCATTTATCTGAAGAAACTTTGCCCAGCTGTAATTATAGCTGATAACGGCCTCTTTGTGGTTAAACCAACAGCCGGGCCACCTGGGCATCAGATGGGCCTAGGAGCCCCGGGACCAGACTCAAAAGACCAGTGTGATCCTGTTTCTCTTTGTAGAATTAGTGCCCGACTACAAGGAACTCTTATTGATGTGCCGGCCTTATCCTCTTACCTAACTCTCTTTATAGGGCAATTGCCTACTGCTGGGGGATTCAATGGCTGCTGACTCTTCACATAGATACTCGCATTTGTTTTATATATGACCAAGAAAAAAGCTTTTGTTAATTCTGGTCCGAGTTAACCTTTTGACCTCTTTCCTGGTCGGGAATTAATAACGTCTAACTTGATTGGTCTTGTTAGGAAGGCAATCCTAAGTCTACAGTTTGAAATTTGAGAAAGGCGACTTTGAGAGTGATGTAACCTCTTTAATTTTTCAAAACATTGTTACAAATGATCAATGTAGCCGATATCGGGAATTTTGTAACTATATTGGAGAAGACCATATACAGGACTCTAAAAAGTAGCTGGAGGTTCTTCACGGAAATAGTCCTCCGGTGGCATTGCGTCCCCCTCATAATCTGAAGGCACCCCGTTTTACCATGAGGAGATAACCCTCCCCAGTTTGAAGTACCCAACCCTTGTTATTTTTCTTCCTGTCTCTAGTGTCACTGTGATGCCCTTTTTACAGTAGGTACTTTAAATCTGGCCTTGTGGCTTCCGACTGTGATTAGTGACAGCTTACTGTAAGAGACCCAGAATAAATCACCCTGAAAGTAATACAAATGTATGGTCCCATTCAGCGCGTTCCTAGAATGACTTTTCTGTCTGTTGACTGTTAAGAGCTTTCCTAAACCGTGCTTCCCCAGGACATGAGATTCTCCTTATTCCTTGCCTCTGGGGGATTGCAAAGGATTTTCCAGGAATTGTTTATAATACCAAAATGTTAGGAGGTTTGTCCCCAAATTTGGGTTCTTTTTCTCCTCGTTTAGCCACAGGATAAAGCCCTAATGTAGGGAGCTGATCAGGCCTTGGTAAGTGAACTCCGAGTAAATGTGTGTTGTTGACGCACATGGCCTCACCACAGACTCTAGCAACTCGGCCTTGGAGGGATGGCAGAGTCTCCCCAAGGAGATGGACTGAGTTTTGACAGCACATGGAAAATGGACACTATAGCTTTATTCCCTTCTGGGTATTTATGACCTGAGGACTGGCCCCTATAGAGACTGCTCCTTGGTTGGCTCCTTGGTTAGGCAAACCCGCCTCCATCTTGTCTTCGGATGTACATAATAACCCTGCCTCCTTGTTTATCTGTATGTACTAACCCCACTGCCGTAAGCTGCCTCTGTGTTCACTGTACATAATGTCTTCAGATGTACATAATAACCCTGCCTCCATGTTTATCTGTATGTACTAACCCCACTGCCGTAAGCTGCCTCTGTTCACTGTACATAATGTCTTCAGATGTACATAATAACCCTGCCTCCATGTTTATCTGTATGTACTAACCCCACTCTGCAGTAAGCTGCCTCTGTGTTCAGATGTATATAATAATCCTACCTCCGTGTTTATCTGTGCAGTAAGCTGCCTGTTCAACTCTGTATGAACACACTGAGCTTCTGGAGTACTGTGGTTTCTCCACCCAAGAGCCCAGACCACCTAACCCCAGCTTTCTGTTCTGTCTTTTCTTCATTCCCTTGCTGCCCCAGTTAGATCCAAGTCCCTGGAGCCATGCAAAAGCACCGCTCCTGTAAAGTTATTTTTATATAACGGTGTTTCTCTTTTAACTCAGCTGTCATAAAATGAGACTGTATTATATTTGCTTAATAATGAGCTTCACAGCACAAGAACTGAGCAGTTATTACTCTATTCTTAACCCTCTAAGCTAATTTGTTTTTCTTACATTGTATGTCCTAGAGGTACTGGCACTTTGTAGCTTCTCTGGTCCAGTGTATTCTCCTGATGTCTTGTGGACCTCTCTCATGGCTGAATCTTCCTACTTCTTCTTCTTACTCCTTCTTTCCTGGCTGGCAGGAAGTTCAGCCCTATTCTCTTCCCTGCTCAACAATTGGCTGTAAGTGCTTTATTGTCATGTCAGGGGACAATTGGGGAGCAGTATTTACACAACGTTGAGACACGAGATTCTCAGAACAAGGATTGCACACAGATATGAGAGGTATAGAAGTCAGCATTTGAATTGTACAATAACCTTATGCCTACGGACACCCTAAAGAGATTTCCACTTCTCCCAGAGTCCCTGCCATTCTTGGAAATATAGTGAGTTAAAGCAAGTGGGAGTGTTTTTAACGTGCACATGCCCAGCCTTCTCACCAGCATTGCAGTCGAGTGCACACAGGGATGATCGCAGGCTCTAGTCTTTTTAAAGTTCCCGTGGTGAGTGTATGGAAGCTTGATACCTGCCAGTGGGAATCCCAGCTTCGCTGAGGAGCCTTTTGCTGAATGTGAACTTCGTGATTGGCTCAGATACAGTAAGAGCAGTGTGGAAGGGGTTATAGAACACTCATAGATTCTAGTTTTGCACCAGAGGGTCAGGCAGCAGTTCTGCGTAGCTTCCTGGAGCCTCTGTCCCTCCTGGAGCATGCTCTGCTTTCTCTCTGCAAGCAAGATGATGCCCACGGGCCTTCCTGCTGCTCAGATGCCCTGTGTTGTATGTTTAGGAGCGGTGTGGGTTTCTAGGCTTAAGCAGTTTAGCGTTTCAGAGGTGGTGGTTCTATTGGTTGTGGTCCTCGAGTTCAGAGCTATCTGTCTGCTGTGACTGACTTACCTGGCTTGCTAAGCCCTGAGCGGGCAAGGGACAGTGAGTAGTCTGGACTTCCTCGGTCTGCCGACAGAAATCAGCTTCTCTGTTTGGTGCAGCAAATGGTGCGATGTGTCCTGGGAACATACGCTCAGCCTGTAAGCTCAGCAGAGGGAGGCCTTTCTGGAGAGAATGCCTAAGCTAGACTTTGGGAGGCCTTTCAGAGTATCAAGTGTGCAAAGGAGAGATGTTGTAGGTAGAAGAATATATATATATATATTTACAAGGCACAGAAATGGTAGAATCCTTCCAGTAGAGAATTCTGGAAATAAATTTATAATTATTATTATGCAAATTGCATGGTTTTTAATCTTGTTTTGATGAAAAGTTGGGGATGGGGTGGGGAGCTACTCAAAATCGTAATTTGGGATCAGGTGATAGAGGGCCTTCTATATCCTGTTAGGGTGCTTTATACTTAGGAGGGTTGGGGCTATCAAAAGTTTTCAGCAAGGGAGCTGCCAGTCAGACCTGTTTCTATCATGGTGTGAAAGCTGAATTTCAAGAATGAGACAAAAGTGTGTTCAGGCAGCTGAACAGAGATTGTAGGAGACAGCCCGTGAATGCTTGGCTTGGCAGAGGTAATAGGGTGGACTAGGCAGGACTTACTAGGGAATAGCTCAGAACCAGTGCTGACAGTACTTGGTAATTGGTGAAGAGATGAAGGCATCTAGAATGACTGCCAGGCCTTTGGCATAGGTACAAAGTGTGTCTATGAGTCAAGATGAATAGCAGGTTTGGAGTGTGTAGGAGAGGAAGGATTCAGTTGGACACTCGAGTTTGAAGTCCGTCCAGCAGGCAGGTAGATACATGAGACGGAAGTTCAGGAGCATATTCAGGGCCAGATATAAAGATCTGTGGTCTCATTGCAGTGTTAATTAAAATTAAAGATGAGATGAAAGAAGCGGTTTGGGGAGAGGACTGGCTTGATAGGGGATCCCTGGGAGACTGCTGTGTTCAAGAGAGAAAGCAAGGGGGAAAAAAGAAAAATGTGAACTTGAGGCTGCTTTCTAATACACATCCTCATCAAAAACACTACATAGGCTCATTGCTGTGGAGATGAGTTAGCTTCTAATGTTGCCAAAAGAAATACAGAACACCATTCCAAGACCCTGTTCTTAAGTGTTGGAGACTGGTGCTTCCTGGTAGAGTTTTTGCTTAGACAGAACCAGTTTTTATCTTGCTGTATCTTAAGAAGTCTAGTTTGTCATGATCTGTTGTGTAGCAGTTTTCTCAAGGTTAAAGCTTTCCACCTTGGAGAACTCTTTAAGAAGCAGAGTGTGGGAAGGGAAGCAGAAACAGGTTTTAGGACAGGATATTTACATGGAGGTGAAGCAACAGGATGATCCAAGGCAGTGGTTCTCAGCTTTCCTCACGCCACAACTCTTTAACAAAGTTCCTCATGTTGTGGTGACCCCCACCATAAAATTATTTTTGTTGCTACTTCATAAATGTAATTTTGCTATGGCTATGAATCATAATGTAAATATATGTGTTTTCTGGTAGTCTTAGGTGACTCCATGAAAGGTTTGTTCAGCCCCTAAAGGGATCACAGCCTACAGTTTGAGAACCACTGATTTAAGGGGACATGAAATGCTCAATCCTGCAGGAACGCTCATTAATTAAGATGGGAAGTAAACAGCTCAAATAGCTGCAGGAAGTCCCTGAAATCGACCTAGGCCTGGTACGCCCATAGAGCATGTAAGCAATCCTGAAATCGACCTAGGCCCAGTATTCCCAGAGTGCATGTAAGCAATCTGACTACCAATCTGAGTCACTCTCAGACAAGCCCAGTGTAGCAGCCTGGAGAAACAAAGACCAGCCAAGCTGCCCAGGAGGCTCCCACTAGCTGAGCCACTGGGAGAGGCCACAGGGTGCTCATTGTGCTCCAGGTTTCTGGCTTTCTGAGCTGTCACACGTGCTGTGGGGCTTTGGGGATGCACCCGTCTCTGTCATTTCTGCCCCGTCCGTCCTTTCCCGTATTCCCTAAGTAACCCTGACAGCACTCACCAATTCACCAGAGTGGGCTTGGTGATAGACGTGCTCCGGTCTGTCGCCGGTTCTCTTTGATTGTTCCTATCTCCAGGGAGAGCATCACACATGACTGAGTGCAGTTTTTGAGAAGGGTGCAGAACACCTAAGTGTTGGTGCGATGGCTCAGTGGGTAACAATGCTGACTGCCCAGCCTGACTACCTGAGTTCAGCCCTTGGAGCCCACATGTGGAAGCTTTTCCTGTGGCCACTTCACAGCTCCATAGCGTCCCGACTGGTAAATAATGCGTGTTGGTGTGGAGTGCCAGACCACAGAGGGTGGTGTTTCTCACATTGTCGCCATTTTTCTTGCAATTTTTGCATGAAAGAAATTTGTCTCTTCTCTTTCTTTATTTGAATGTAAGTTGCTATGTAATATATATTATATATGGCAACTACTGAGCCATCTCTCCAGCCCTGCTGCCGCCACTTCACACTCAAATTTAACTCTAAGCTTGCCGTGCCTCAGTTTTAAAGTTGCTCAGCACGTGTTCGTTGTCTTGGTGAGATCCACGCTCTTCCCAGTCAGCCTCTGGTGATCGGAGCCAGACACCCATTTGAAACTCTGCACTGCCTGCTCCCTCTTCGCAGCCCGGGGGCAGCTCTTCATGGCTTGCCTTGTGTCTGAAACACTGGGCCTGTACATTTGAGCTGCACCCTCCCTGCATCCCGGCTTGACCGAGTCCTCTCCATCTCCAGCCTTCTAGAGTAACACACCTACCTTGCCAAGTGGGATTAGTTCATTCTTCTGGGTATTTCTGCAACAATTTGTGCTTGTAGCTGTTATAAGTGGCTGTCTGTTTTCTTTCAAAAGGCAAGCCTTTTGAAAAGTAATACAGTGGCTTGTCATTGGTTCACTTTCTAAATATTAAATTTCTACAAAGGGTATGGTAGCACATGCCTTTAATCCCAGCACTGGGAGGCAGAGGCAGGTGACTTTCTGAGTTCAAAGACAGCCTGGTCTACAGAGGAGTTCCAGGGCAGCCAGGGCTACACAGAGAAAGCCTGTCTTCAAAAACCGAAAAATAAATAAAAATAAATTTCCACAAAATGCTATCTCAGCTACTGTTTGTATAGGAAATTGGCAGTTCCTACTTGAAGAGTTGGCATTTAGTCGTTAAAGTGAGTCTTTACGCCAGACTTGGAGAGTGACAAGCCTGTTGACATTAGTTTTAAGATATTGTTTAATGCCAAATTGCTGTGAAATGCTTTTTTTAAAACTGCTGCTTTTTGTTGTCTTTTATTTTATGCTTTAGTCAAAGAAAAAAGGACTGAGCGCAGAAGAAAAGAGAACCCGTATGATGGAGCTATTTTTTGAGACAGTAAGTTATTCCCCTAATGTTAGTGTCTTGTGCGATTTTCACATTACATATATTCTCAGGGTATGTTGTGTATCTTGCTGCTGTGTGACTCAGGGTTAACGGTCTCGTCTTGTTAGAGAGCAATACTGCCTTGATTCTTGAGGGACAGGTAAACACCTGCAAAAGTTTTTGGCTCTTCTGAGCCGTGGAACAGGAATGAGCCAAGCTTCTCACTCATAGCCTTATATCCTACAGACTGATAGCAGAGTTCCCTTTTGAGTCATGCATTTCATGGTGACAGCTTTCTCTCAGAAATAACTGTAATAGTTCGCTGAGTGCTGTCTGGATGCCGGCTGTGCCCAGGCATGTATGTAGGACTCCGGTACAGTCCTGTGAGGTCAGTCTTGGGGCCATCGGCTACCGCTGAGGACTCCTGAGACAGTGCCTAAAGAGCCTCCCCAGTATCTCAGAAGACAGGAGTAGACATTAGTGGGGTTTAAACAAGAAGGGTCACCTGGTTTAGTCGGGATCACAAAACCCTGCTTCTCTGTGTTTACGCACATGTCTACAGCATAGCATTTATGATGATACCCTCCATTTATTCCAGATGTCTGCGTCAGTCACTAGGAGGAAGTCAAGTTTCTGATTCATAAGTCAGAGTACAATTCCAGGCCCTAGACGCTGCTTTATTTACCATGTTCTGTCTGTGGCTTTCTTTCATAAAGAAACAAGTCTAAACAGGCCTTTTATTTCCCCCCACCCCACCCCTCTCCAGTTCTTCTTGTGCCTCAGGAGGGCCTTTAGCCCACTGGCTATTTTCATCCTGAGCAGATGAGACAAATGATAAAATAAAATTTTACCTTGCCCACATTTTTTTTTTTCATGTGACAATGCAGATGCTCAATAAAGCGGTCCAAGTGTTCTGAGGACTTTAGAAAGTCTAGGTCTAACCTTTATGGTTTTAGAGCCAGTGCAAGACTACCAGTCAGAAGATGAAGTTTGCGTTTCAGTTTTTTTCTTCAGCTGAGTTGAATTTTTTTTTTTTTTTCTGTGATCGTAGAACAAGAACAATTTTAATTTCTTCCAGGCAGTAGAAACCCAAGGAAAGTAGCCAGTGAAATGATTTTATCCTTTCAATATTAATTTTCTCAGATACCAAAGTTGACCATTTCTGGTTTAAAAATGTTTACCTTCTCCCTTGAGTGGCATTTTGACACTAAAGACTAACACTGAAGACTAGCCACCTAAAGATGCTCAATACTGGGTTTTTTTTTCTGCAGAGCCAATAATTAGTTCTATTAGTTGTTTCATTAAGTTCAGGTATTCCTTTTCAGTCTCTACATTATGATACAATATGTTGCCTTTTATTTAGTCTGTTAGTTTGGGGGATGGAATTGAAAAGTGTAACAGTGAACTTTGGAAACAGCGGAAAACATTGGGTCTGTTTTCTCCTGAGTAAGACAACATATCTGAGATCTAGAGTGATGCCAGGTGTTGGTGAGTATTAGACATCAGCCATTCAGCAATTCAGAACAAATCAATATTATAGTCCAAGGTGAAAAGCATGGATTCTGGAATTCAGTTTTTGGAATGTAGATTCTAATTCCATTGTTGACAAGTAAAACACCAGCAAATTCAAACATGGCTACTATACTGTCAGTTATAGAATGTGGCCCTTCTCAAAGACAGTGTCATGACTAAATGCTCACTATATGGTGTGAAGTAGAAAATGCAGACTCTGAAAAAATATTGCAGTATGATTCTGCACATTAATGGTAGGGTTATGTTTTATAGTCGGTTTTCTCAGTCACAGTGGTGAATGTGTAACACCACCATGCTGTCTCTAGTCATGGATGCTGGTTGTAGTCACGGATGCTGGGTAAGCACCGTGAACCCTCCTGTCTCTAGTCACGGGTGCTGGGTACGCACTGTGTACCATGCCGCTTCTAATCATGATAATACTTTGGAAATCTTCTCAAAACATTTGTAATGACGACAGCTCTCTTAGGCGTTATCTGTCTCCTCACTTTCTTAACATGTCTGTTTGGATGAGCAGAGGCCTTGAACTTTGTTGAGATGTAGTTTCCATTCAGAGACCTCTATCCTGTCACAGTGGGGGTGCTTCTAATTATTGAATGTTGTAGTCTTTCCAAACTGCCTCATGTTCCCTGGCTAAGAGCTTCTCACCACTTAACAAGAAAGAGCAGTCCGCAAGAGTGTTGTCGCCTGCCACCAGATGAAACACTATGGATTTTTTCCATACTGTTCTGCTCTGTATGTATTAAGTGTATATGTGTGTGTATGAGTTATTGAGACACAGCATGAGCTGGACAGTTTTCTGTCATGTGGAGTGAACGCTTCATAAAGCCTTAGATAAAAACCAACTGTGACAGTTGTCTGTAGCTTTTAGTTACAGCTGGTGAATCTGTGGAGCATGATACATACCAAGTAAAGCACTCTTCCCTCTTTCTCTTTCTTCTGGTTCTCTTTCTCTCTCATTTCCTTTTTTCTTCCCATATGATATGACCTAGTTACATTTCCCAGGCTGGCTTCACAATTCTGGGCCTAGGCAATCCTCCCATCACAAGCCTGTTTTTTTGTTTTTTGCTTTTTAAGATTTATTATGTCAAAAGTTTATGTGTAGGAGTGTTAGTCTTCATATATGTGTGTGTGTGTGTGTGTGTGTGTGTGTACCATGTGTGTGCCTGGTGCCCACAGATGCCAGAAGGGGACACCAGATGTCCTGAACTACCATGTGCATATTGGGAACTAAATTAGGGCCTCTGTAAGAGCAGTGCTTTTAACCACAGAGCCATCTCTCCAGACCCCTGATTTTGGTTTCCTTGACATGAGAGTGTCAGAGCATCATTATCTGACGGCACAGGTTTCCTGCTTGGCTGAGAAGACGGTCCCTGTTTTTGCTGTTCCAGCCATGAAGAGACCACTGTGCCCCTGTGGCAGTATGTCTGTCTTCTGTGCCACGGATGGCACTGAATGAGACACATGGTTTCTTCTAGTTCTGAGATGCTCAGCTCTAGGACATTATTATTTGTAGACATAACTGTTTGATGATGTTTTAGGAACGTGACTGTGGTAAATTAAATACACAGTAGAAAGTAATTATGTGTTTTCTTCTTTTTAAACCCTTTTATCTAGAAAGATGTATTCCAACTAAGAGACCTGGAGAAGCTTGCTCCCAGAGAGAAAGGCATCAGTAAGTATTAAAGAGTCTTGGGTAGCGAGACTTGGATACCCTGGACTCCGTCTTTTCTGCAGTGTTCTTTTCCTTTTTGGACAATGCATGCATCTAGAAATGAATATGTTTGTAAAAGCCCATCATTGCAGTTCCTGTGTTTGGACACTGCCCTGGAACATTGAAAGGGAATACACACATATGTTTACACACTCCTTTACCCATATGCACTCTTGTTTTATAGTTTATTTCAGAAGAAGTAAAGAGTGTTTCATTTATTTTGTAGCATTTGTCAAATGTGATTTGATATCCATACATTGTGTATTTGTTTCCTGAGGCCATATTAACAATTTACCGTGAATTTGATAGCTGAAAGAATTTATTTTCTCTCAGCCTTAGAGGCAGAAGGCTGCCATGATGGTGCAGGCACGGCTGGTCCCCAGGAGAGTGAAGGACCCTTTCTTTCCCTCCTAGGACCCACTGGCTGCCAGCACTGTATGCCTGGTCCCTTCTTGGCACCATCTCCCACCATCCTTCTTTTCTCTGTTCTTTCTCCCTTTTCTCTATGACAAACATTGACCTTGGGCCGATTGTATACCCAGGGCGATTTCATCTTGAGATCTTTATTTTTAATTACATTTGTTTGTTAGTCAGACTTCCCTTGCTTTCATAGAGCACCTGACAGAACTTCAAAGAGGGATTCATTTTTGCTCAGTTTCAGAGGTTTCTATTCAGGAAAGACAGGTAGAACAGAGCAGCCCCCATCACTGAGCTAAGGAAGAAGAAAATTGTAATTTTTCTGTTCTCCAGTCACCACTGTAAGCATTTTGGTACATTTTGAAGGTTTTTTTTGGTCAGTGTATGTATGTAAAGACCTGTCGTTCTGACAGAGAATTACACTCCTTATGCAGTTCTGTGTGTGTGGCCGGGCAGTGAGTGTGCTGAGGAGTGACCCAGGGCTCACAGTCTGCCAGGCTGGTACGCTACAACTGAGCTGCACCCTAGCTGTGCACCTTCTTCTTAGAGCGTGTCATTTGCATGTGGATGCACTTGCTTTGGAAGCTGAGTTACATCATGTGACTACTGATCAAACCTGCCTAGTCGGTTACCTGTGGTTGACTGTCTAGGCCGGTGCTACTCAACCTGTGGGCCATGGGCCCTTTGGGGGCGAATGACCCTTTCACAGGGGTCACACGCCTGCATATCAGATGTTTACATTATGAGTCAGAACAGCAGCAAAGTTAAAGTTACGAAGTAGCAACAAAAATAACGTTATGGCTGGGGTCACCACAACATAAGTAATGATATGAAAGGATCGCAGCATATCGCAGCGTTAGGAAGGTCTGGAGCCACTGCGCACACTGCTGCTAACAATTTTGTGTAGCTGGCATGCTCTCTGCTCTGGATTGAGCTGTGCTCTTCCTTATTCAGGTGTTGAACCTCCAGCCCTTCTGGAAATCGGATCTTTGTCAGGGCATTGATTTAAAAGCTGAGTGCGGTGATACGTGTTTGCAGTCTCCGCACTTGGAAAATCATGAGTTTGAGTTAGCTTGAGCTGCATGGTAAGGGACTGTCACAGTCGAATGCCGAAACAAATGATCGTGTGAGGTTCTGAGAGGGGGACTCTGATCTTAGGAATGGGGGAGAGAGAGGGAGAGAGAGAAAGAGGCGGGTATCTTTGTGCATGTGTCCTGTGGAAAGGCCACCCATAATGACAACACAGGCTATGTGCAAAACAGGCAAAGTGTCCTCACCAATAACTGAGTTGGGTGCTGTCACATCCTGGTTGCCAGGACTATGGGAATGGGGAGTGAACACAGGGCCTCATCCCTCTTAAGCCAGTGCTGTCTGGTGGTTTACATACAGTTTACGTGCCTGTTCTATGAGGTTTGGTTATGGAACCTGAGCAAACCAAAAGTCTGTCCATCAATGTTTCTCCACTGTTCATGTTACTCATTAGACCATATCTGCACAAGTGAAATAGAAAGTAAAGGCTTATGTAGTTCTCAGAGTTTGAATATGTATTCTTAAATTATTTTCAGGGAAGGCTTGACCAGTTCCCAGGGCTTTGTCAGTGAGCTTCACCATGACTCTTTTTATTTTTAGAATCCTTTGACTTCCATTCCAGTTTGTACTTTTGAGTAGGGTTGAGTGTTTTGCACATTTGGTGTCAATTTTATATACTAGATCTTTAAATTTTAAGTAAATTTTATAGCTAGAGATCTGCTCTAGGAAAAATTTAAATGGACATTAAAATAGAGATAAAGTTTTTGGTACAAAGAAAAGTAAACATTCTAATAGATTCTGATTTTAAATCTTAACCCTAAA
Source organism: Psammomys obesus (assembly GCF_907164565.1). Taxonomy (NCBI): domain Eukaryota; kingdom Metazoa; phylum Chordata; class Mammalia; order Rodentia; family Muridae; genus Psammomys; species Psammomys obesus. Next base: position 12,163,827 of record NW_026596244.1, on the reverse strand, counting down.
TATTGGAACTGATTTACTTCTTTATTGTTTCATTTTTCACAACTTTTAGTTTTCTTAGCTGAAAGTAATACATGTTTATTTTGTGGGAAAAAAATAAGAAAGTAAAAATCACATTTTATCTGCCATCCAGACTACTGCTACATTGATGTAATTGTTTTTTTCATTCTTCTGTATTATACGTTCTATACAATGCACCATGTACTTACCCATATCATTACAATTGTTTTATAACATTGCATTGTGTTTTTTAAAATACAGTTATTGGGCTAGTTTCCAGTTGCCTTTGTTATTGATAAAAATGCATTGACAAATATGTATGTCCATCTTTCTGCTCTGTGGCTGAGTTTATACAAGTGAAATTTCTTCAAAAAGGAAAAGCATATATCTAAAGTTGTAGATACATACTGCTATATTTTACACCCATGTTGAGAATACTGGTTTCCTTAAATCCTTTCCTTTGTCTTTTAATGTCTTAATTTGGTGGCCTAGGAATTACACTGTTTGTTTTGTTTGTTTTCAGAGTGGGGTTGGAAAGGCTAGTGTGGACCTCAGCGATAGAGCACTTACCTAGCATGTTCAAAGCAGTGTCTAACCCTAGTACTACAAAAAACAAATAATAGTTGAAATATATGGACCGTCAGTACTTGTAGAAGCTTATTTATATTTAATTTAGCACACAAAGCAACAGGCGTCCTTGTGGTGCTGTAATAGGTACTCCATTTTGGTTGTCTTCCCTTTCCCTCACCCTCTCAGTCACCCTCAGAATCCTAAGCATGCTCCACCCCTGTCACTGTGTGCCTCCTTTCCTAAAGCCTCTTTTTCTTCTCTCACAGCCCTTTCCAGTTCCATGACCCTGCCCACTTCCACTTCACATGAGCACGTAAGGTCTGTGTGTAAGGAAGGGCACGTGGTGTTTGCCTTTCTGAGCCCGGTCACCTTGAGTTTTATGCAGTGTGGGTGCCTGTTGATACACTTGTTTCTTCTTAGCTCTGAGTTGTATATGCGTTGCAAGCATCCCTCCAGTAGCTTGCTCTCGAATTTCACTTAGGATGCAGCTTACCACAGAGTCTGTACACGTTTCTCCCCAGCTGCTATGTCGGTGAAAGAAGTCCTTCAAAGCTTGGTAGATGATGGGATGGTTGACTGCGAGAGGATTGGAACTTCAAACTACTATTGGGCTTTTCCGAGCAAAGCTCTTCATGCCCGGAAGCGCAAGCTGGAGGTGCTGAACTCTCAGGTACGTCACCATAGGTGTGCTTGGGACACAGTGTTTTTCTTAAGACTTTCCCATTCAGCAGTTTCCCTTCAACTTTACACACACGCTATTATTTGGGCTCAAAGCCTAAGGAAAAGTAACATCTTTTCCTCATAAGCAGTATGTCTAGGGGTGTAGCTCAGTGGTAGAGTGCTTCCCTAGCTTGCACAAGGCCCTGGGTTTCGCTCCTGAACACCTCAGACATCACAACATAAAACCGTAAAATGGCCTAGAATACCCCATCTTTCGCTTCCCTCTTAGAAAGGGCACATTTAGATCTGGTTTCTAAGAAACTTGAGGGGAAAGTGGAGAGAACTCTAATCTGTCTCCTTCCCACCCCAGCTCCCATAAGCCCCTGTTGCTGGTGTCATGTATGTTAGGGTTATCTGTGCAGAACAGCTGGTAAGCCAGTCCTGATATCTTGTTAGCCAGAGCCTGCTAGGTCCGGGGGCTCAGTGTCAGCTGTTTTTCTTTCATGTGTGTATGGGAAGGGTGTAGGTATTTGTGCCTGTGGTCATGTGTGTGCATGGACCTATGTGCAGAGATGTGTGTGCGCATGTGTGCATGTGTGTGTGTAGATGGGAGGACAACCTTTGGTGTCCTCAAGAATGCTGTCACCTCCTATCGAGATGGCAGTTATTGACTAGATTTCAGTAATTAAGCTAGACTGGCTGGCCCAGAGTCCCTGGCACCATCCTGGCTTCCCCGCACAGTGCCAGGCTCACAGGCGTGCACTGCCGTGCTTGGCATTACTTTCACATGGTTCTGTGGCTTGAGTCAGGCCCTTGTGCTTTGTTTTACTGTGAGCTTTTCTTTTATTGTTGTTGTTTTGCTTTTTGCTTTTTTGTTTGTTTTTGAGACAAGCTCTAATGTAGCTTAGGCAGCCACAAGCTTGCTTTGCACTTGCGGAGGACTTTGGACTCATGACTATTCTGCCTTCATCTCCCTAGTGTTGGGATTGTACGAGTGTGCTACCAACCTAGAGATTTGGGCAAATGGGTAGTGACATGTGTCCACAGTTACAGTGTCGGACACAGTACTTTCACTGCCTAAGACTCCGCCTTACTCTACTTATTCATCCTTCCAACCCTTCAGCTCCCAGGAACTGCTGGTCTTTCTCTTGTTAAGACAGGCTCTTTATGTAACCCAGGCTGCCTTCACGTTTCAGTCCTCTTCAGTCAGCTGCTCTTTTATGTCTGTATAGTTTTACTTTTTCAAACTTTTACATGACTGAAATCATACGTGATGGAGCCGTCATAGTTTGGCTTCTTGCACTTAACAAGATGCATTTGAGGTTCCACTGCATCTTTTGGGGCTTGATAGCTTGTAGTGCTCATTTTTAAACTTTTATTGGAGTTCCTTAAAGCCTCGCCCTTCCAGCTCCCCAACCCTAAGTAGGAGAGAGAAGCTTAGTGGGGAGAAGGGGCACAGACCCTTTTAATTCTTCTCCCGGCTCTTTAAAGTCAGTGGCTCTTTTAGGGCTGTATTGATTTCCGTCAACAGCACACACAGCCAGTGGTCTCCTCCAAGCCTCTGCACCCTGAAGTGTTTCTTTTTGTCTGTCTGCTCCAAACTTCTACACTGTCTGTCTCTGGTCTCTCCAAACTGCCACTTGCCACGTGCCAACACACTTTCTCTCTCTGGGCTGTCATAGTTACATCCTCAGAGCCCTAGACCACACCCCTCTTCGTGCTGCAAGAGGCAGGCCGTTACCAGCTGGCAAGGGCCACGCCCCACACAAGACAATTATCAGCTGTGGACAAACTAAAGCCTGACTAAAATCCCACACTTGGGATTAAAACAAAAATATTTGCATAACATAACTGAGTTTACAAAGAAACCAAAGCTTCCATTACAATAGCTCATTTTTTTCCTTACTGATGAATAAATTTTGCCACATTAAATATATCTTAATATATCCACTGAGCTACTGGACATCTTGGCTGCTTCCAGGTTTGGTGGTTATGAAAAAATCTGCTCTTACACCTTTGTATGCATGTTTTTGTGTAGTATATGCTTTCGATTTATGTGGGATCATCATTTCTGGATTGTATGAAGAGTGTGTTCTGTCTCTTAGAAATCACCCCGTGCCTTCCAGTGTAGATGTATTATTTTGAATTTCTGTCTACAGAGGCTGAGTGTTCTGTCACTGTGTGACGGCATGGGCCTTAGGTGATGTGAAGGTTGTCTTACCACTTTACGAACATACAGTGGTGTTTCCTTGTTTCTGCTTGCAGTGCCCTGATGCCTGGTATGCAGCATCTCCTGTGCTTGCATGCTACCTGTATGGGAGGCCGAGTAATTTATCTCAGTCTTTTCATCCATTTCTTCAGTGTTGACTTGTAAAATTCTTGCATGTTTTTATTTTTATTTTCTCTTGAATCCTGTCTGCTTCAGTGCAATGGTTGAAGGATTGTAGTTCTGAAAATGCTAAGATGGGCATTGCTATTTCCTGTTGTCTTTGTACTTTCTTTTGTTTGTGTGTTGGTTTCTCTGTGTAGCCCTGGCTGTCCTGGACTCACTTTGGAGACCTGGCTGGCCTTGAACTCACAGAGATCCTGCCTTTGCCTGCTGAGTGCTGGGATTGCAGGCGTGCGCCCCGCATCTTTGTACTTTGTGTCTGGAATTCTTTTTTGGCATATCTTCTGTTCTGTCATTTGATTAGGGAATCCTGCATGACAGCATCATTTTTGCTTCCATGGCACAGTCTGTACCTGTGAATCATGACCACTTAGCATTGCTTGAGACTGGTTCTTTGAAGCCGACTCCTTGTGTTGTATGCATGTGCTTAGGGTGTTAGCTGTTGGGCGGGTGCGATCTAAACACACCTACAGTTCTCAGAGATTTAACAAAATATCTGAAACGGCATTAGCTCTTAATGAACACAAACTCAGCTTAACAGTTGTTTATTTATTGAGATGGCAGAAATTAGAAGACGCACGTACAGTTACATTATCAACTTAAAATACAGTCATGCAGAGGGAGCCCTGGGTTGGCATGGACCTCTTTCCAGTACTTCTGAGCTTGGCTGTGTCCAGCTAATTCAGGTCTGTCCCTTCCTTTATCCTGCCAGACTTAAACATGTATGAAGATAAATACCCAGCTGTATTAGGGACATTCATCATTTTTTAAAACTTATTTGAAAATTAAAAAAAAAAAAATCTGATGTGTGTATGTATGCTCTGTGTGTGTACACGCATTCTTCAGCAAGTATCACAGGAGGATGTTGGGTGTCCTCTGTTTCTTTCTACTTTGGTCCCTTGAGACTTGAGCATCTTACTGAACCAGAAGCTTGCTGGGTTTGGCTGAGCTGGCAGGCCACAGTGATGTTCCTGTGTGCTCCCTCCCCTAGGTTCACAGGTATGTGTGGCCACATAGGTATGCCTGGCTTTTTATGTGGCACTAGGGAATCTGAATCCAGGTCCTGATGGGCCATAGCAAATGCTCTTAGCACCGAGTCGCCTCCTCAGCCCACACATGGAGTGTTTCTTCAGCTTTGTTGCAGAAGGCAGTTACTGCAGTGTCCTGGTGTTACAGTACCCACTTCTGCTGCTGCTTTCTTAGCTCCTTTGTTCCTTTTTGATGTCCTGCTTTTTCATGAGCAGAGTGGGAATGACAGAGCTTGCCTGCCTCTGTCTCCTGAGTGCTGGGAGTAAGTGTTTCCCTGCCACCGCCTGGCTTAGGCTGTGGCCACACTTTGGAGGTATGTTTGTTGAATGTTTAGCCCTTCTTAAAAGAGATGGAAGTGAAGGTTTTTAGCTGTAAAGTTACATGGTGAAAGGTACCTTTCTGATGACAGTATGCAGAATGGACCAACAGATGAGGCTAGAATCAACAATCATGACTTGGGGGTTATTGTAGTTACATGGTAAAGAAATAGGGTTACCATAAGAAAAAGAAGCTACTCATACTCACTGCAGTAGCTAACAGGAAAAGAAAAAGGAAAACGGGTCGTAGGCCTGCATTCCCAGCATATGGAAGTGTGAGGCCAGAGGGGAACTGCTGCTCTGGCTCTCCCTTCTCTTACACACTTATGTGTGTACATATGTGAGCGCAGTAGTGGGCTGTGCAGTGGCAATTATTACTTGGACATGAAAACACTTGTTCCTTAGCTGCCAGAGTCCTGTGGGAAGCTGTAACCTTAGGAGGAAGAGACTTTGAAGGTCGTGTGAGTTCCGGGTTCAGCCTCGTTCTCTGCTTTCTATCGTGCTATGGTGTGACAAGCCTCCGGCCACCATGAAGTGAGCAACTGTGCCACGCCTTCCCTACCACAGTGGACAGAAACCCACCAAACTGTGAGCCCATATTAGTCTTTCCTCCTAAAGTTGTGTCTGCTGGGTCTGTTACACAGCGTCAGGAAGACAGCTCATCCCGTGGTGCAGCCGCTGTAGAAGCCGTATGTTAGTTCCTCAGACACCACAGAGAATATGTATGTGACTGAGCAAGTGCATCTGTTGGTTGTAGCCAAAGACTTGAAAATATCATAGTGAACACGGTAATCCGTGGTTAGAGCAGAATTCTCACATGTGGCAGCTACCCACATGTCTCCCAAGGGAATATTGAAATTGGCTATTATTCATCTAGAAAGGAATAAATTCTGAGACACAATGCAGTATGGATGAACCCTGAGGATATGCTGAGTGAATAAGCCAGCTACAAAACAACACATGGTTTATGATCCTACATATCTACGGCAAAACTGCATCAGGAGTCAGGGAACAAACAGAAGAGGAAAGGCCTGGGCCCACAATGCTTTTGGAGGGTACTCAGTGACATCATTTCCTTCCATTAGGCCCCACCTATTACAGGTCCCCACCTTCAATCCAAACCTTTAGCACATGGCAAGGTCTAAACTATGACACATGGTTATTTTTTTAAACCTTACTGCATTTTCCTGTCTTGATTTTTGTTTCTTATCACTTTTGTGAATTTAGTTTTTCTTCATCTGTTCTTAGCCAGAGTCTCACACCTTCTCAGACTACCTGGCTCACAGGCACTTGTTCTTCTTGATGTGTGTATTATGGTCTCACCGCAAATGCAGTGTGTGCTTTGAGGTATGCTGTGGCTGTCCTGTAGTAAGCATGATCGACTCTGTCTTTACTAGTGAGGCTTGTACGCTGTTGAGGGAACAGTGCGTCCAAAACATGCTAATGTTCCTAGGTGATATGAGTGGAACACTAGCTTCAGAGTTCCTGGAAAAGTTTTGTCTTTATAAAGGGACATCTCTTTCCATCAATCTCTCTCTCTCTCTCTGACAATGACCATACGTAATTGCTAAACTAGAAGCATGAGGTTAGGTTGCATATCAGGAAAAGCCGAAAGATTAGATTGTAAGGAAGACTGAGGCCATGTTTTGAAGACGTGTTACAGGTATCTCATCAGTTTGGGAGATGTTTCCTTAGCAGTCTTTGAATTGTGTCAGTGTCTTTGGTGAGCATCTCAGGACCCTGTCATAAGACAGGTGGGAGGCAAAACCCCAGTCAATATATCTTCTGTTGCAACAAATGAGATGTGGCAGTCAGGACAGTGAAATAGACCAAATGTCAGTCAAAAGCTGACAGGGCACAGAATATCAATCAGTGTTTCCATCAGAGATGTGGCGTATCAAAGGGAGCCTCGTATATTTGTGGAAGGGAGAGTGGACTGTGGTGGGTACATGGATAAAAATAATGTGAGGCAGCAAGCAACAGTAACCATAGCTGAAACAGTATATTTCTGAGTGACCAGATGAAAGAAATGGCATAGAAAGCATGGTTCTTCTTTGATCATGTATATAGTTTAAATATTAAATATATATTTAATTATATATATGAGGAAAAATTATATGTGTGAAGAAGCATGAGGGTCGACTTGTTCCGGTCAGTGGGCTAAGCGAAAGATCTTAGGTCTCTGAAAGCATTTTGAGCTGTGCAAGTCTTAGACCACTTCACCTCTGGACTCCACATTGAGGAAATTAAGCCCTTATGTAAGTCTGGTTTTGTTCACTATTGTCACTTGTTTTTTAATATATTCTCAGTAAATAAGTTGCTTTGCCATCCTTTTGTAAGTCTGGGTAAGATCTGTTAGCTTTTACTGGCTAGAACAACAGTGTGACCTCACACAGTGTAGCTTCAGGGAGCAAACACTGACGCCATCCATTTCTCTGTGTCTGAACACGAGGCCTGCTTGAGTGAGTAGCTCTGGCTCAAGATCTTGTCTGAGGCTGCAGTACCCCTGATGCGGTCAAGGCTGCATTCTCACCGGGACGGCCACCTGGGAGAGGACAGTATAGCTTCGAAGCACACTCCTTCAGTTGCTGGCCTTAGGCTCTGCTGGCTCTTGGCCTGAGGACCTTACATCTTCACTTTAGCCAGAGGTTTCGCCTCAGTTCCTTACCTGTGGATCTTTCCAGACTGCAGCTTGCCACAGTCCTGGTGAGACTATTACTTAAGAAATGTAAATCCTGTGTAAACAATTATGTTTACAGAATAAGGACAAAAATTTAAAAGTACATTTCCAGTACATTTCCCCTGAACATTTTAAATCCCTAGCTGATTGAATCAGTGTGTGTGTGAAACCCATGGGGACAAGAGCCAATTCCAAAGAAATTCTCTTTTGGTTAAGACTTGCTTAGTATGTGCCACTTTGTGTTTATTTTTGTCTTTTCTGCTGACAGTGTGTTTCTTGTAAGGATATATAAATGGGTTTTGCATTTTTATGTAAGCTGACAATTTTTCTCTTTTAAATTAGTGTATTAGACCATTTATATTTAGTGTTAGGATCGGTGTGATTAAATTTGCTGTCATAATTGATTTTGTTGCTTGAGAACAAATAAACATTTTCTTCATTCAACAAATACCTTATTGAGTATTTGAACCTTGTAGGTGGTCAGTTCTGTCTGAATTGGGTGTACAGGTACTTATTATATATTTCTTGGCCAATGGTATAAGACAGAATTGCTTTACCTAAATGAAAATAGCCAAATGTAGTTTCTTATGCCATAATTCTAGACTTACCATAGTTCATAGTTTACCATAACTAAAAATGGGTACTTGGGTAATCTTAATAGAAGCAAGCAAGAATGTTTTGCTAGTATCATGAGTCCAGCTATTTCAGAAGTGAGGGTAATTGATGTTTGTATTGACTGATTGAAGAACAGGGTGTTCCTGTTCACACTGGTCTGTTTTTCTTGGACCACAGTGTGAATAAGAGATTAACAACATTAGCCAAATTTACCAAATCTTCATACAAAATAGCTGCTGCTGATATACTTCCATTTTGTGGGTCTGGAGAGATGGCTTAGAGGGTAAGAGCACTGGTTGCTCTTCCAGAGGTCCTGAGTTCAATTCCCAGTAACCACATAGCGGCTCACAACCATCTGTGATGAGATCTGGTGCCCTCTTCTGGTTCATGAAGACAGAATATTGCATACATGATAAATAAAAACAAATCTTTTTTGTTGTTGTTTTGTTTTTCAATTTTAATTTTTTTAAATATTTTTATTATTATTATTAATTACACTTTATTCATTTTGTACCCCCCATAAGACCCTCCCTCCTCCCCTCCCGACCCCACCCTTCCTCCGCTTTCTGCATGCATGCCCCTTCCATTGATAGGGAAGGTCTTCCTCTTCTTTCTGATCTTAGACTATTAGTTCTCATCAGAAGTGGCTGCATTGTCATCTTCTGTGGCCTGGTAAGGCTGCTCCCCCCTCAGGGGGAGGTGGTCAAAGAGCAGGCCAATTAAAAAAAAAAAAAAAAAAAAAAAAGAGTTGTTGTGGTCATGGTGTGTTGTAAATCAAGACTTACTGTGGGGCAACAGCTCCCAAATAATGACACAGAGACTTAGAAAAGAAAAAAAGAAGAAGAAAGAAAACTGTATACTCCTCCTGGCCTGAGAGGTGATATCTAGTGTAGTTATGGGCCCACCCCTCTTTACTTCCTCTTAGAAGCTGGAGGCACACAGAAGTCCAGGCGTCCTGCTCCTCCTGTTTTCAAGTACCTGGAGAAGCTTGCTCAGTGTTCAGCTTTCTAGGGACTTGCTTTCCGTCTGGGGAGGAGGCGACTTTTCCCGTTGTGGAGAAGTGGGAAGTGTCAGTTTTCTGCTTCCTTTGGTGTCTGCGTGTGGTGGCCACACATTCAGAGACAGTTTGGCTCACCCAGGAGTGTAGACTGAACTTACTTGTTCAGCCAGAGCCTACGATCGAGCATTTGCATTTTACCGAAGGTCATTCCAAAGGAAGAAGCCAGCGTTCAGGCTTTGTAAGAAAGATACTGTGGCCTGTGCTCACAGCAAGATTTGTGTACAGGAGAGTGAGGATAGCCTGCCTGGCTAACAGCCGGAAGGACTGCTGCTGGAGGCAGGAGGTTTCAGAAAGACCAGGCCCTCAGTTCCTGCTGGCCACCACCTCCACCACCACCTCCACGGTGGTGAAGAGCTGCTCCTCCACAGAGGGCCAGGCTCTACTGCTGGCTTCCTGGAGTTTCCTGTTAATTATTTCCAGATTGGCATGGGAGTGGGGGCCGTGGCTCTTCATTTCCTTCCTTTGAATGTCATTCCTGTTCTGCCAGTGACTCCAATTACGTGTAGGAATGTGCTTGTCTCTTGACGAGACATTCTTGTAGTAAATTTTAAAATGAAGTCAGGAAGTGTTTTCTCCTTTGCCTTTTGATTGTGTGTGTTGATCATCACTGGAGACAGTCTGAAGGATTCATGGCTAGATCTGTCTGAGATGACAAACGGTCTGCTACGTGTGGCACGTGTTAACCTCCACAGAGATTCGCCACGCACTGCTGTGGCCACGCGCTGTGGCAAAGTCTCTGCTGTAAAGAATAGGTGCTCAGTGCCCCGAGAATGTGCAGGTTCCTTGATAAGGAAGAGTTATCTAACTGCTGTGGAGAAAATTAACAAGAAACTATGAAAAATTACCTTCTGCTGTTTAATATGGTAATGTCAAATGCTAAGCTTTGCTATACATTCTGTTAAATGGTTTAGGACAAAGGCAAGGCTCTAATTTTTTAATGGCATTTATTTGTTCATTTGTGTGTATGGGGCGTATGTATGTGCCACAGCACTTATGGAAATCAGAAAAGAACCCACAGGGGTCAGTTCTCTCACCATGTAGAAGGTGAGCAGGCTTGGTGGCGAGTGACTTTACCCAGCTGAGCCATCTCACGCCCAAAGATGGAGCTTTTATTTATTTGTATTGTTAGCAGAGAGTTCTTAGAAACTGTTGATTTGAGCTGAAAAGTAGGGTAGGTTTAGGTCAGTGGTTCTCAGCCCTCCCAATGCTGTGACCCTTTAATACAGTTCCTCATGTTGGGGTGACCCCCAACCATAAAATTATTTTGTTGCTATTTCATAATTCTAATTTTGCTGCTGTTCTGAATCATAATGTAATCATCTGATATGCAGGACATCTGACATGCAGCGTCTAGAGAGGTTTTGATCCACAGGGTGAGAATCGCTGGTTTAATGCAACCTGCAGACATGTGAGGAGGAACTGGGGACTGTTGCTGACTGCTTGGGAAGGTTAGTTATGAGTGTCTACATGCTGCATATACTGTGATTCTTATGCCTGCCTGAGGCATCACTGCTGCTAACTGTGGTTACATATCAGAAAACTGAGTGGCCCACAGGCTGAATAACTTGCCCAAGGTGACGATATTAGGAGATGGCAAAAGAGGATTTGAATCCATGCATTTTGAGTATGTAGCCCATGCTGTTAAGAGAAGACAGAAGCCATTACATTCAATGAAATAGTTGACAGTTAGCTTAGTTATGCAGAGACTTTTTACACGGTCATGGGAACAGAAGTCAGATTGAGGCCACCCTCTCATGGGATGCCTTAGTGGTTGGTTTTGTCATGTACACTCAGCAGAAGAAACTGAAATTTTCCTGCCATACTGTGTGTGTGTGTGTGTGTGTGTGTGTGTGTGTGTGTGTGTATTGCTAACTTGGTTAGTTGCAACAATTAGACTATAAGCCTAGAAGATAGTGTCATTACTTCCCCTCCCTCTGCTTAATGTGGCTACGATATTACTAATTTTGCTAAGAATAAATTGAGGGGTAGTAGTTTTTTCTCTACAAAGCTAAAATAAATATGTGGGTTGGACTGAAGAAATGGTTTTTAGACTCGCCCCTAAGTAGCTGTGATGCAGTTGTAGTCTTATAAATTGAAGTGTTCAGTAGGGAAGAAAAGTTTCCCGTATGAATGCTGAGAATAGCAAGGCACATTTCTGTCTATTTCTTTTGAAATACATGTTCTGGTAATTGACACCAGAAGCAGCTATTTCAGCTCAAGTGGAAGTAGAAATGACAGGGTTCCTCTTACAAGCCATGTTGTGATGACTCTGTATGTGGCCTCAGGAAGCTCCTAAGTGAAGTGACTCCTCTGCATCCTGAAAGATATACAGGGATTGTAGGGCTGGAGAGAGATGGCTCAGCAGTTAGAATTCATTCTGTTCTTACAAAACCTGCGTGCCGTTCTAGCATCCGTACCTGGTGGCTCACAACTCCCTGTAACCTTAGCTCCAGGGGGATCCCACACCTGTGAGCTCCAAGGGCATCTAGGCGCATGTGCAGAGCCTCCCCCAGTATAGTTACAAATAAATCAAAGCAATTGTTGAAAGTCAAGCGTGGCCTTGAAGTCCATCCTTAAAATACTCATTCCTGTCCTCAGCCTCAAAGGCGCTTCTGACACATGCTCTGACATGGAGGACACTCGGGCCAGCAGGCGGCTTCTCGCATGCCTCCATTTTCCTACCTGGCCTCTCGGGTGAGTGTGGCAGTGCCGTGCTGCACCATGCTAATTCCCCTTGTGTTGGATGTGACGTGGAGCCAGGCTCAAACAGAAAGTGGGATGAGTTTGCGGGCCTGGCGGTGAACAGGCGGAGGTTTCAGGTCGCGGAGGAGCCGCTCTGGAGCGGGCGCAGCGCCTTGGCTGCACTCAGCAGTGCTGGGCTGTGCGGTGGGAAGTGCTACGTGCACCTCATTGACAGGCTGTAGGTCAGCGCAGTATTTGAATTTGCAATTAAAACGTGGCTTCTTTCAAATGAGAATTTAATTAGCGTGGTAGCAGCTATACACCAGATTTTAGTGGAATTGTTAAACTAATAGGTAAGACTTAGGAAGGTCCTCCCCCAGAACTTTTGTAGTTCTTTATTCAGGTCTTGGTTTAGAGGATGGTTCAGGCCAGACTTTCTAGGAGATGGTATGTCGTTAGCATTTCATTCTAGCTGGCTCTTCTTGTGTTAGTTTGGAGACAACTAAGATATGTTCTTAGTTTGGAGTTTTCCCCCCTTACCAGTGTTGAGAAACAGTCACACAGTGGTCTTCACAGCTAAAGTTGAGTCTAGAAAGAGCAGGTCTACTTTGGGACGGTGTAGATAACCAGGAATATTTTTAATAAAGCAGGCACTGCCTCTGTTGAAATCGATTCAGGTCAGGGAACGTTTAGTGACTTCGCCATGGCAGGCGTTATGACTGATGGGCAGGACAGAAGCGTGAGACACGTGACCGCGCCTCGCTGTGGCAGGCTGCGGTCCACACACTGTTCTGAGCACTCCTCGGCAAGGGGGATGTACTCACGTCCACCTACCAGAACACCTGAAATAAGTAAGGGAAAGGGGGTTTACTGTGGTCTTCCCATGGCAGTGACGGCAGTCTGCGAACTGTCAGCAGCGATAGCCATCACCTTCCTCTGTGGCATGAAGCAGCCTTCATGTTAGAACCATGGCAGATACTCTTTCGGGGAGGGGACTACTGCTTGCTCCTCCTTTGTTGCTAACATGTAAAGAGTAACTGAGATACATAGAGATATGATAAGTGTTGAACAAACATGTTATCACTGCATCACTGCCTGAGTCCAGCTATGTGGCCTGGGTTCAGTCCCACGTACTGTGGACGTGGCCTAGGAGCCTTGTCCCTGGCCCTAGGTCTCCCTTTCCTTCTGCTCTATAACAAAGCAATAAAAATGATTTCCACTAAGTAGACATAATTATTGTAGCCCTGGTGTAACTTAGCTTTGGGAATAAGTATTGTGTGGGAACAATTAGGTGTATATTTTTAACTTCATCCTTTCATTTTTCTACCATTTCTCTTGAATTATACTTGACAGGATCCTGTGTAACAGATGTAGTGTGTTAACTGAAAAGGAAGTTCTGTAATCAGAAGAATTTGGGAACCCTGAGTTCACAAAAGTAACTAATTTGAGTTCTCAATACAAGTCTGACTTGTCCTATTTCCTTGAGATATTAGTGCTCTGTGAAACACACTTTGGTAAATTCTGTCCAAGTGTTTGTACTCACTTCAGCACGTAAGACTGCGTTCATTGCCACAGACTACCCTCTCGGAGCACTTTCCGGGTTGATGCCTGAAATAATCTTAGCTTGCAGATCGCATTCCAGCTTGGGTAGGCGTCTGCTGCTGTCAGCTGCTTCTTTGGGTCTCTTCCTGATTAAATATACCTGCATTGACTCTCAGAAGAGCCCCTTAGAGGCGCTGAGGAGTAGCCGTCTCGGTTAGTAGATTTGTAGTGTCTTCTTGCAGGCTGTGCTTCCTTTCTACCCAGTTAGCTGATGGTATACTGTATCCCTGAGAGATGTTAGTAAGCAAGAACTTTCCAAGCTACAGAACTTCGCATTGCTCTGATATTTTAAAATGGTCACACTGGTATTTTTCTAAATTTTGTATGTTACTTAAAACTAAACACTATTAACATTCTTAAAGGATTTTAAAATTTTATTTTTAATTATTTGTATTTGCGTGTGGTTGTGTCAGATGTCCTGGAGCTGGACTTATAGGCAGTTGCGAGCTGCCCACAGTGGGCGCTGGGAACCAAATGCGGTCTGGTAGAAGAGCAGTTCTTCCTCCTATCATGTGAGCTGTCCTCCTTCATCTGCTCTCTTCTTGATGTTCTTACGTGTGTGTGAACAGCTAGGAGAGAAGCAGGTTCACACTGGCTCACACAATGGGAATTCCTCATCTGAGGTAAGAAGTTAAAGATAGCCTTTTCAAGATTGGACACTCACACCGCACATTCTCCAGAGTCCAGGCTGCCTTTGGTACTGGCTTTGCCTTTTTGGTTGTAAGTGCTTACAACCAAATCCTCTCTCAGCAGTGTTCAGAGGATAGGCTGGCCTCTTACCTTCCCTCTTTCTCTTGTCTGTCTGTCTCTTTTTTCTGTGTCTCTGTCTCTGCTCCCTCCCTTTCTCTCCCTCTCTCCCTCTCCCCCTCTCCTTTCCTTTCTCTCTTTCTTTCTCCCTGTCCCCCTCTCCCTCCTTCTATACAGAGGAATATGTCAGCATGCCCCCTTCCCCAAGCAGGCTTCTGTTAATGACTCTGAGGCTACATCAGAGTTGACAGCTTACACTGAAGGCTGTTAGGGGAGTGGCCTGTTCTTTCAGGGCACATTACTACTCTAGTCTGAACAGAAATCGGAACTCTGTTAAGAAAGAAAGGGTTGGAGGAGCAACTAAGAGGTTCTGGCAAAAAGCATCCACATGTATTTAAAAATAAAGTCTTTTAAGCTGGCCATCCCAACTACTCAGGCTAAAGTCAGAGGGTCTCTTGAGCCACCCTGGACAACACAGCAAGCCTTTGCCCTCCACCTCAAACAAAGCTGTGCTTTTAGGTTGAATGTTATCACTACTTCTCTGTTGTCTCAGAAAACTAAGAACTAAAAACTATCAGCAGAGACAGGCTCACTTGGATATTGGAGATGGGAGAAGGAAGTAGGCAAGTGTTTTATTGATAAACAATTTGGAATAGTTTCAAAATGGTCAGTAATTCCAGCTGTTGAAATGCATGCATTTGGTACTGTTTCTAAGGTGTCAGAGATTTTTAAAAAAGTGTTTACTGTTTGCTTTGTTCTTGTGGTAGGTAGCTTCAGGCTAGGCTTCCAAACTTCCCTAAAAATTACTCTTCTTTGCTGTAGGAGCTTTGTCATATGGTTGAAGAGTGTGACCCTGGACTAGCTATCAAATTCCATAGTCCATCCTCCAAACACTTACCCTGTGTTTCCCAGGAAATGCAGGCTTGTGAGACTCATTCTGCAACACTCTGTCCCTGCAAATCAACCAGTCTAGGAAAGACCCACTCCACTAGAGCCAGAGTGCTGAAGCCGTGCGTCAGGTGGAGCAGAGTGTCCAAATCATGCTTTCCATTACTAACCCTCAGCTCAAGTTGTTTGCTCTATTTTGCCCCCAAAAAGTTATCAGTAGTTTATGAATTTTAGTATTTCAGCCCTAATAGCATCTCTAGCTGCTCTGTATTTTATAGACATTTCAAAAATTAACCCTGTTAGTTGAAATTGTGTTTAAATTTAGCTCCCTTTGATCCAAGGGCATAATACAGACTTATATGATTACACCAGATCAAATTCAGATATAAGATCTTATTAGTTCCCCAGTATTTATATTTATTTATAACCATGGCCTTCCTACATTGTAGTTCTTTTTAAAATCCATTTAACTTTAGATTAGACACAAAACAGTTTTAACTTTGAAAGTTGTTGGTTTTTATATTTTCAAGGCTATGCATTTACATGTTGACTAACATGTAACTTCAGTTCACTTCAAATGTTAGTTTGTTTGGGGTCATTGCCTGTCTCTTAGTAGCACCAAAACCAAATTTAAGTCTTACAAGAAACAAATGAAGAAAAGTATAATGCACTTTCTAGGGCACAGAACTCCAAAATCAATGGGGCAGCATACACTTGAGTGAGGACGTCTATTGCAAAAATGTCAGTTTGTGTCTGTCTAGCTCATTAATGATGATCAACATCCACTAGATTTTTATAGAGATTTTGAATCCATTCAATAAAGAAACTAATAAAGGACCAATAATATAGTTGAGAGTAGGAACCAGCTCACCTTACTGCCCAGCCCACTGCTCCTTGCACTACATTCATTAAACTTTTCTTTCTTAAAGAAGACGGAGGATCAATGAGGTAAGGTTTGTGCCTGTCAGAAACTGAACAAATGCAGTGTTGCTGTAGTTGAACACTGGTGTTGCTAGGGCTGGAAAAAAAGAGTAAGGCTGTGTGGACCATGTGAAGATTGGATGTAAGAGCGGTCTTCCCAAGACCGTTGGCTGACCTCTACACATAGCTGTGATGTGCATAACAAGTCATACACAGCATGTGCAAGGTGATAATACATAATTTTTAATGATGAGAAGTACATATGGGATTGAGGGCATAGTTTAGCTTCAGATTGCATATTTAGCATACTTAAAGGTCTAGGTTCAATTTCCAGACTGTAAGAACAACTCTTGATTCATAAAAATGTGAAGATTTACTAAATATCAATAACTGAAATCACTCTAAGGGGGTGGGAGGCTCAGTGTGTGAAGCACTTGCCGTACATTCATAAGGACCCAAATTTGGATCTCCAGAACCCATGAACAACTGCATGAGGAGCACATGTCAGTGGCCTCCCAGTACCTACTGCACACACAGACATGGACATACTATCCCTGCAAGCCCATGGACATTTAGCTCGGCAGGTGCAGAAGTACAGAAAGAGACAATGTCTCAAGATGGAAAGTGAGGATCGACCATCATGGTTACTGTCTGACCTACACAGGAGCACCATGGCAAGTATGTGCCCCTGGCATGGATGCACAACATGTACACATACACGTATCATATATGTACATATGCATATACATATATATATGTATATATGTGTGTGTGTATATATATATACACACACACACACACATACACACAGATTAAAAACATTAAAGAAATAAAGTGAAAACATGAAAGCCCTAAGAAAAAAAGAAGCAGAACCACCTAAGAGAAGTAGATGGCTGGAAATAATCAAACTCAGGGCTGAAATCAATGAATTAGAAACAAAGAGAACAAGTCGAAGAATCAATGAAACCAAGAACTGGTTCTTTCAAGAAATACAACAAGCTAGACAAACCCTTAGACAAAGTAACTAAAAGGCAGAGAGACTATCCAAATCAACAAAATCAGAAATGAAAAGGGGGACATAAAAACAGACACTGAGGAAAGTCAAACAATCATTAGTTCTTACTTCAAAAACCTTTATACCAACAAAATTTGAAAATCTAAATGAAATGGACAATTTTCGTGATTGAGTCTACTTGCCAAAGCTGAACCAAGATCAAGTAAATAAATAAAGTAGTCCTACATCCCCTAAGGAAATAGAAGCAGTCATTGAAAGTCTCCCATCCAAAAGAAGCTCAGGGCCAGATGGTTTCAGTGCAGAATTCTACCAGACCTTCAAAGAAGAGCTAACTCCAGTTCTCTTCAAACTATTCCACAAAATAGATGGAACATTACTAACCTCATTCTATGAGGCCACAGTCACCTTGATACCTAAACCTCACAAAGACCTAAAAAGAAAGAGAATTTCAGACCTATTTTCCTTATGAATATTGACACAAAAATACTCAATAAAATACTTGCAAACTGAATCCAAGAACATATCAAAGATATCATCCGCTGTGACCAAGTAGGCTTCATTCCAGGCATGCAGGGGTTGTTCAATATATGGAAATCTGTCAGTGTAATCCACCATGTAAACAAACTGAAGGAGAAAAATCACATGATCATCTCCTTAAATGCCGAAAAAGCATTTGATAAAATCCAACATTTGTTCATATTTAAAGTCTTGGAGAGATCAGGGATACAAGGCACTTCCCTAAACACAGTAAAGACAATCTACAACAAGCCAATAGCCATCATCAAACTAAACAGAGAGAAACTTAAATCAATCCCACTGAAATCAGGGACAAGGCAAGGCTGCCCACTCTCTCCTTATTTCTTCAACATAGTACTTGAAGTCCTAGCTAGAGAAATAAGACAACTAAAGGAGATCAAGCAGATACAAATTGGAAAGGAAGAAGTCAAAGTATCACTGTTCACAGATGATATGATAGTATACATGAGTGACCCCAAAAAGTCTACCAGGGCACACCTATAGCTGATCAACACCAACAGCAAAGTGGCTGGATACAAACTTAACTAAAAAAAATAAAAACTCAGTAGCCCTCCTGTATACAGAAGACAAGTGTGCTGAGAAAGAAATTACACCCTTTACAATAGCCACTCATAACATAAAGTACCTTGGTGTGATTCTAACCAAGCAAGTCAAAGACTTGTATGAAAATAACTTTAAGTCTTTGAAGAAAGAAATAGAAGAAGATATCAGAAGATGGAAAGATATCCCATGCTCATGTAGGATTAACATAGTAAAAATGGCCATCCTACCAAAAGCAATCTATAGATTCAATGCAATTCCCATCAGAATAACAACACAATTTTTTTACAGACATTGAAAGAACAATTCTCAATTTTATATGGAAAAAAAAAACAGAATAGCTAAAACAATCCTCTACAATAAAAGATGATCTGGAGGTATCTCTATTCCTGATCTCAAGCTGTACTATAGAGCGACAGTAATAATAACGGCATGGTACTGGCATAGAAACTGACTGGTGTACCAATGGAATTGGATAGAAGACCCAGAAATAAACCCACACACCTACGGATACTTGGTTTTTTACAAAGAAGCCAAAACCATACAATGGAAAAAGATAGCATCTTGAACAAATGGTGCTGATCTAACTGGATGTCTACTTGTAAAAAAGTTCAAATAGACACTTATCACCCTGCACAAAATTAAAGTCCAAGTGGATCAAAGACCTCAACATAAAACCAGACACACTAAATCTGTTAGAAGAAAAAGTGGGGAAGAGCCTTGAACTCATTGATACAAGAGACAGTTTCCTGAACAGAACACCAACAGCACAGGCTCTAAAATCATCAATCAATAAATGGGACCTCATGAAACTGAAAAGCTTCTGTAAAGCAAAGGACACTGTCAACAGAACAAAATGTCAGCCTACAGACCGGGAAAAGATCTTTACCAACCTTATGACCGACAGAGGGCTAATATCCAGAATATATAAAGAACTCAAGAAATTAAACACCAACAAACCAAATAATCTAATTAAAAAAGGGGTTACAGAGCTAAACAGAATTCTCAACAGAGGAATAATTTGATGATGGAGAAACACTTAAAGCAGTGCTCAATATCCTTAGTCATCAGGGAAATGAAAATCAAAACGACCCTGAGATTTCACCTTACACCCATCAGAATGGCTAAGATCAAAATCTCAAGTGACAACACATGCTGGAGAGGATGTGGACAAAGGGGAACCCTCCTCCATTGCTGGTGGGAATGTATGTAAACTTGTACAACCACTTTGGAAATCACTTTCTCAGAAAATTGGGGGTGGTACCTCAGATCTGGCTGTACCCATAAGATGTGCCACTTATGTTCAACATTTATGGCACACCCAGTGGGGTAGGCGTTACAACAACAAAAGAAAGTAAGTGTTATCAAGGTGTGGAGACCTTGGGTTTAGTCCCTCCAGTATTCCCTATCCCTAGAAGCAAAAATTTGAAGTAAGGACTCAAACAGGCACTTGAACAGCAGTGCTTATTAACAGGTTTGTTTGTTTTTCACAGTGGAGGAGATGATACAAGTGGCCATCAGTAAGCATAGAAAATGTGGTGTACACGTAGAACACAGTTTTGTTGAGCCTTAAAAAGAAATGGAATTCTGGCATACACTACAATATAGATGATTCTTGAAACATGCTATGTAATACAAGCCGGATACAAAAGGACAGATATTGTATTCTTCCATTTATGTCAGTTGTTTAGACTAAAGCAAACAGGTAGTAACATAATGGTTACAGGTGGAAGGGTAGGGAGAATGCAGAAGTATTGCTGATAATGGATAGTTTGTTCAGAATGATGAACGTGTTCTGCAAATGGACAGTGGTAATGGTTGCCTAGCCTGAGTGTATTTAGTGTCATTGAATAAAATACATTAACTGATATATTTTGCCTATCTTTTCTACAATTAAAAACATTTAAGAGAAATTGGAGAGATGGCTTAGCAGTTAAGAGTTTCAGCTGTTCTTGCAAAGTACCCACATACTCCACTCCCACATACACGTAGCCACTAGTGACCCCATATTCTGGGAGAGGCCAGAGCAAAGGAACTGTCTATTGTGGCTGTTGGGAATACAGATTGTGCAGTTTGGCAGTTTATTATTAAAGTAAGCATACTTTTACCCTATGACCCAACAGTTGTGTGCCTTGTCATTTACTAAAGTGGGTTGAAAACTTACATTTGTATAAAATCTTTGTAGGTGTTATAGGAGATTAATCTATTATTACCCACACCTGGGAGCAATGAGGCTATTCAGTAGTTTAATGGAGGAACAAACTCTTAAGTTACCCAGGTGCTAGAATATTATTCACTGATGAAAAGAAATTAGTTATAGACCATAGGACAATTGGGGGTTCAGTGGGGACTGAATGCACTGCCAAGTGGAAGAAGCCAGTCCTGAGGGAGGAAGTGATGACTAGATGGAGCACAGAGAAACTATTCTGTATGACACTGCAGTGGTGGGCGTGGTCCCTAAAATCCCCACGGTGTGCTGTGCCGGAGCCTCATGTATTCTGGACGTCAGTGATTGTAATGTCAGGGTCATAAATTGTGACAAAGATACCATTTGGTGTGAGATCTTGATAGTGAAGGGGCTGCGCATACATAGGATTGGGGTACATGAAAAAATCTGTCTTTGACTCAGCTCTTTGTGGATCTAAAACTGCTGTGGAAAACAAAGTTGTTTGTAAAATAATGTAGGCCTGTTGGAATTGGTTGTACATGCCTTTAATTCCAGCACTTCTGAGGCCAAGGCGGTGTATCTCTGTGAGTTTGAGGCGAGCCTGATCTAAATAGTAAGTTCCAGGCTCATCAGGGGCTACATAGTGAGACCTTGTCTAATATAAATAATCTGTGTGCGTGTATATGTGTGTGTGTGTGTGTGTGTGTGTGTGTGTGTGTTCATACTCATTTGAAGTGTAGTTGAAAATGGTGAATTGTAAAGCATCATGCAGAGGGCAGCCTGGTTTCCCTGTGGAGTGTTACTGTGTTGGTCTGTGACGGAATGTGAAGCGGCAGGAGCTGGCAGGCATGCAGTGGGGCTGCTGGAGCACTCTGCCCCGTGTCTTGTCAAGCAACCTCCATGTGTTCCTAACACTGGAGTCTCGGATCTGAAGCTGAAACCTGCTTTTTCTCATTACGGAGAGTGTTCTTTTACTGTTCCAGTGGATGATATTCGTTCTGGCATAGTAGGTTTGAAAAGTGGTTATCATTAACTTCAGTGAATGATGTGGATAGAGTTAGTATAGTACATAGGTGATTCTGGTTTCGTTTTTATGGAAGTACACCAGAATAGTTTGGTGTTCAAAGGAATCTCGTGGTGAATACCTTTCGAAAATATAAGATAACATCATTTTAAGTTTCTTTTTTTCTTTTTGTAAATGTGGACTTTCAGGTTCTAAATGTAGAAATACTGAGATATTTTCTAGGTCAAACTACAATGTACAGCAGTAATTTGTTTTCTCTTAAGGCTAGGTTATCTTTTTTCTATATGTTAATATCTTAAGTATTTCAGTAAGGTTTGTTACCTGGAGAATACAGAATTTTATTTAGATCAGTATTTCTCAAATTTGTGGATTCATAACCAGCATCACCTGAGAAAGTTATAAACACAAATTCTTGGGATCACAGCTCAGTGGCAGAGGGTTTGCTTGAGCACTAAAAAGGCTGGCTCAGAACCCCACTGTTGTTCTATTTGGAACCTCAGGAAGTGGGAGCAGCGGCTGCCCAACCTAGCTTACTCTGCTGCATGTCATAGTTTGAGGACTGCTGGCTCATGTGACCCTCAGACAGTGGCTGAACTTGCCCACTTATTCCTTGCCAAGCCCTGGTTTGATAATTGCACAGAGCTTATTGGGAAGTACAGCTATATGTCTTCTTAATAGCTGTATAGATCAGAACAAAACAAGCAAAAACCCGAGACCAAAACAGAATCCAAAGCCTTATGGCACAGACAGCCTAACAAGGCTACCGTGGTTTTCTGTGTGGTGTCTGAAAACTGACGGGCCCAGAGCCCTTTAGTAGAAGCATCTGTGGTCCTGTGGTTTAGATTGTACCCTGTATTAATCAAGATGCTTATGTGACTGTTCACGAGTGCAGGACTTCATGCTAAAATAGTAAGAGGGGGTTAGAGATCAGCTCAGCTGCTAAGGGCAGCCGCTGCTCTTCCGAGGGCTCAGGCCGCTCTTAGAATGACTTCACCGGGCACATGACTACACGGGACCTGAGCTCCAGGGAATTGGAAATGCTCTTCTGGCCTCTGTGGGCCGCTGCACACATAAATAAAAGTAAAACAATCTAAAACACTAGTATATAGGTGTACATAAGGTTATTATCAGAATCGGGGAAGTATTGAATGAGTTACTTTTGTTTTTAAGTCATTGAAAATAGACATGTACCTGGAGTGCTTCTTCATTTATTTAGCTTATATATATTCTAGCATGTTTTACATAATTACTAACTTTAAGGTTAATGTTTCTGGTTATTTTATAAATAATTTCCATATATTGTTTTAATTGGGGAATTCCTCTGTTCCTGAATTGAGGTGATATCTACATTTAAAGACTATTTTAGGTAAATCCTTCAGGGTGTAGCGTATTAATTTTTTAATGTGGAGGTTTTTAAAATAATAAATTGGAATCATTGAAGAGCTGGATCTTGCTGCTGAGTTTGAAGCCTTGAAGCTTGTTTGTCTCTGGAGCCTGCCGCAGCATGTGTCTGTTCTGACTGAGGACGGTGTCTCTAGAAGAGGCAAGCGGCATCTGTGTGGCTCATGGACATACTTGTGCTCTTTCCGAGCTGGACTGGAGAAGTAGTAAAAGGTGGTTATTGGTGCTTCCTGCTTGCATACTGAAAAGCAGAGACGTCTTAGTAAAGCTACCCGCTTTCCAGAGATGCTGCTTTTGAATTTTAAGCAAGACCCGTGTTTAAAGGTTGATCATCCTCTAAATAGCTACGTTTATGTTGTGAAAAGTCAGTTTCTTTTCAGCTAATAGGTTAAATTAATGTAGTCTCCAAGTACTTCCAAGATGTTTATGACTCCAGAGTGACAGAGGTGTGGAAGATACTTTAAGAAGGCTTATCTCCAGTCAAACAAGTCTTAGATTTCTTAACTCAGAGTAAAAGATGTGGTAGAAACTGGGTGCTGGGAATTTTCTGTGACTAGTCACTCACAGACTCAGGTGAGAGTAATAATTTTGAGGGGTCTGGATTGTCAGTCTTTTCTAGTGGTATGCTCATGGACTGTCCATGTTCTTGTGGGCATGGCTTCCACGTGGGATTGTCTGCTTTCTGAGCTGAGGAAGATGAGTGCATCAGTTAATTAACTAGTTAAACCTGTCTAGAAATGGCCGTGGGCGGCAGTTTCTTTCTCCTCTCGGAGTATAGTGTGTGAAGTGTGCAGCTGCTCACAGAGACCGTGGTGGGAACAAGGAGAGAGCACTGGCTTAGTGAGGTGGCGCAGCACACGTCTACACGGAGCAACCCACGGTGTTCTGGGAAATGATATTTAAAGACAGATTTTTAAAGGAGATATTTTTTGAATTTTCAAATCCTATTTCTAACTAAAGTAATTTGAGGTAGAGGTTATTCGGGGGTAGGGACTGAAAAGCAGATACAGAGTATATAGAAAGCAGAGGACAGGCCACTCGGGGCTGGGGGTGCTGCCACACACCTTTAGACCAGCGCCTGCGGAGGCAGCGGTGGGCTGTTTTCTTTAAGTCCAGGCTAGTGAGGGCTGCGGAGTGAGACCTTGTCTCAGAACAGCAAAAATTTAAAAAATCAAAGATAATGATTTTTTGGATAAAATAAGAAAACATTTCCTTTCTGTGCAGTCTAATATTATGTCAACTTGACACGAGCTAGAGCCATCTGAGAGGAGGGAATCCCCAACTGAGAAAATGCCTCCATAATACTGGCTGGAGGCAAGCGGGTAGAGTGGCGGTTCTCAACCTCTTGAGTTCGGACCTTTCCCAGGTGTCTCCTAAGACCACTGAAAAACACAGATATGTATATTACAACATATAACAGAAGCAACATTGCATTATGACATAGCAAAGAATCTAACTTTACGGTGGGGGTCACCACAACATGAGGAGCTGTATTAAAGGGTTGCAGTGTCAGGACGGTTAGTGCTGTAGAACCAGCCCATTGTACTGTGCCATCCCTGGGCTGGCGGTGCTGGGTTCTACAAGAAAGCAGCTGAGCAGATCGGAGGAGCAAGCCAGTCAGCAGCACCTCCATGGCCTCTATCAGCTCCTGCCCTCTGGTGCCTGCTGTTTGAGTTCCTACCCCGTCTTCCTTCAGTGAGGAACTATGGATATGGAAGCATAAGCCAAATAAAATCTTTCCTCCTCAAATTCTTTTTGGTCAAGGTGTTTTACCATAAAAATAGGATTCCTGACTAGAATACTTTTCCTTAATTCTACTCTAATGACTCATGTTTGTTTGTTTGTTTGTTTCAAATTAGAAAAAATTGGTTTTTAGTGTAGCCTACAACATTTTCTTCTGACATAGAGCTGAACCAACAGTCTATTTCATTTTGTCTTTGAAAGGCGCCTTCCAGGCAGCTTAGCAACCCATTTCATCTGTTTGTTCTCTCTCGAGCTGTTGGAGGGGAACCAGAAGCATGCAAACTTACAGAAGAGCATTGAGAAAGCTAGAATTGGCCGGCAAGAGTCAGTAAGTTCGTATTCTATAAATTATTTAATAATATAAATGTGTGCATATGTATATATTAGTATTGAATAGAAGCGTAAACCCTGGACCCAGGCTGCCTGAGTTTGAAAATCTCCAGAATTCTCTGTTCTTAATTTTCTCAGTTGAAACATGGGGAATAATTAAAAAATGTTTCATTGGGTTATTTTGTGAATTAATCTAGTTAATATTTACAAAGGTTAAAGAAACCTCTCGTTTATAGAAAGCCCTATTAAATACTTATGTACATATTTTAAGAGTTGTAAAAGAGTTTGGCACATAAAGAAACATGATCAACATAATATCCTTGTGATGGCTATTCTTGGTTGTCAACTTGACCACATCTGGAATTAACTAAAATCCAAGTGGCTGGGTATACTTGTGAGGGATTTTTTTCTTCTTAATTAAATCATTTGAAGTGGGAAGACCCAGTTTTAATCCAGATCTTTTGATGTGGAAAGATCCACTTTTAATCTGGGCCACACCTTCTGGTAGCAGCCTGTATAAAAGACGTGGGAGGAGGAAGCTTGCTCTCTTTGCCTGCTTGCCCTCTCTAACTGGCAAGTCCATTCCACAAAATGGTAGGAAGGCCACCAGCACACTCGAAGAGCTTTGTTGTTGTTGCCTTGCTTCCTGTGCCAGTCCTAGTGTTGGAGATGCTGCTGCTCTGTTGGATGAAGTAAATGCAGTGGTTTAACTGGGCAGTGAAGTTGCAGGGACCAGGTGGCAGCACCGAATCTACAAAGGCAAGGTGATCATAGTTACCGTGGTGGGTGACACAGACAAAGGACTGTCCACATCTGTAATGGCCTGGCCTGTGGTGGGTGACACAGACAACGCGATGTCCACATCTGTAATGGCCTGTGATGGGCGGCACAGACAAAAGGACTGTCCACATCTGTAATGGCCTGGCCTATGATGGGCAGCACAGACAACGTAATTTTTATGGTGGCCTGACTTAAATGGACCTTTGGTGCTGGCTAATCAGTCATGGTGTTTTCAGGCATGAAATAGATAAAAAGCATGCTACATTTTTTATCTATATAAGTAGAAAAAGAAAAACAAATGAAAGAAAGACTACGTTGGATCATGGCAAAAGACTGTCTCAGCCTATGAATTAGTTTTCAGACTTGAGCCAGTTTGCAGACTTAGAACCCCTTGAATGAAGGGATTTCCAGGTCCCCCTAGAGAAAGATCTTGATAAAATACCTACGAATTTTACCATTAGCCCTTCTCTAGTTCTTCCCCAGAAGGGCCTATGACCTTTTAAAAGGGTAGCTATATGCTGGGGGAAAGGAAACAATCAGACTTTCCGGGGTCTGTTGGCTACTGGTTCTGAGGTCATACTGATTCCGGGGGCAGGGGCCAGACCCTAAGAAGCATTGTGACCTTCCAGTTAAAGAAGGGGCTTATGGAGATCAAGTGATTAATGAAGTTGTGGCTGAAGTCCAACACACAGTAGATCCCAAACAGATCCTGTGGTTATTTCCTCAGTCCCAGAATGTGGAACTGACACAGATATACTTAGGAGTTTGCAGAATTCCCATGTTGGTTCCCTGACCTGTGGAGTGGGGGCTGTTATGGTTTGAAGGACCAAACGAAAGCCTTTAGAGTTGCTGCTGCCAAGGAAAATAGTAAGTAAAAACCAGTATCACATCCCAGGAGGAACTGCAGAAGTTAGTGCCACTGTCAACATCTGGAAAGATTTGGGGTGATGATTCTCCTCTCCCTTTATTCCTCCTGTCTGGCCAGTGCAGAAGACAGATGGAGAATGACAGTTGACTGTTGGAGCCTCTTCAAGTCAGGACTTTAGTTGTTGCTGCTGCACCAGATGTGTGATCTCATAGCACATTAGCACATCTGGGTCTGGTACACATCTGTTGATCTAGCACATGCTTTCTATGTACCTGTCCATAAGCACCACCAGAAGCAATCTAATCTGCCTTCAGTTGGCAAGGCCAGCAGTATATTTTTACAGTTTTACATCAGGAATATATAAACTCCCCAGCCCTGTGTCATAACTTAGAAGAAATCTAAATCATCTGTCTCTTCCATAAAATATCACCATTGGTGTACTATATTGATGGCATTATGCTGGTTCGAGCAAGTGACCAGGAGGTAGCAACCATATGGACTCATTGGTAACACATACACACATCAGAGGATGGGAAATAAATCCAACCAAAATTCAAGAGCTTTCTACCTATGTGGAATTTTTAGGAGTGGTGTGGGCTGTGATATCTCATCACCAAGGAAGAAGTACAACATTTAGTAGGCCTGTTTGGATTCTGGAGACAGCACGTTCTTCGCTTGGGTGTGTGACTCTGACCCATATACCTAGTGACTCTGAAAGCTGCTAGCTTTGTGTGAGACCTGGCATCTGAAAAGTCTCTTCAACAGGTCTAGGCTGCTCTACCACTGGGACCATGTGATCCAGCAGATCCGATGGTACTTGAGGTGTCAAATGGCAGAGAGGGATGCTGTTTCGATCTTTTCAGGCCCTCGTTGGTGAATCACAGAAGATACCTTTGGGATTTGGGAGCAAGGATCAGCATCTCTAAACTGTTCTCCCCTTGAGAGACAACTCTTGGGCTTCTACTGAAGGCTGGAAACTGAATGTTTGACAATGGGCTACCAAGTTACCATGAGACCTGGGCACAAGCACACTACATGAAGAAGTTGCCAAATTCTGTGGTTTCTACTCCCATTATAAGGCCATCTGCCAAGCGTGTACCTACAACCTCATGGCATGTGCCTGAAACTGAGGAAGAGCAGACTAGGGGCTGCTTTTTTGCATTAAGCGGGTGTCACCCAGAAAAGAACAGCTGCAACATGACAACCCTGAAAGACTACAGTGAAGGGAAGTCTTCCCCGTGAGCAGAACTTCAGTAGTCATGGTCACACATTTTGTTTGGAAGGACAGGTAGCCACATTTGCAATTGTTCACTGATTATTATTTTTTTTTTTTTGTGGGCTATAGCCAATGGCTTGGCTAGATGGTCAGGGACTTGGAAAGAGCATGGTTGGAAAATTGGCAAGAAAGACATCTGGGGAAAGTACATGGGTGGATCTCTCCAAATGGGTGAAGAATGTGAAGATGCTTGTGCCCCAAGTAAGTGCTCATCAAAAGGTGACTTCAGCAAAGTTCAGTAATCAAGTAGATAGGATGACCTGGTCTGTGGACAGTCAGCCTCTTTCCCCAGCCATCCCTGTCATTGCCCAGTGGACCCATGAACAAAGCGGCCATGGTGGCAGAAATGGAGGTTATGAAAGAACTCAACAACATGGACTTCCATTCACCAAGGCTGACTTGGCTACAGCTGCTATTGGAAGCCAGATCTGCCAATAGCAGAACAACATTTAACCCCAGACATAGCACCATTCCCGGGGGTGACTAGCCAGAGACCTGATGACAGGTTGACTACATTGGACCACTTCCCCATGGAAAGGACAAGGCTTTTTCTTACTAGAGGAGACACTTTTTCTGGTTATGGATTTGCCTTTCCTGCACATAATGCTTCTCTGAAAATCACCGTCTGTGGACTTACAGAATGCCTCATCCACCATCATGCTATTCTACACAGTATGGCTTCTGGCCAACTTGCTTCACAGCCAGAGAATTGTGACAGTGGGCCCACAATCATGGAATCCAGTGGGCTTACCTGAAGCAGCTGTCCTGATAGAAAGATGGAATGGCCTTTTGAATTACTGTGCCAATTAGACGCAGCCTGGATGGCTGAGACTGGGTTCTCCAAAAGACTTTTCTTCCTTATCCAGAGTCCATGGGTCCACAAATCAAGGGGTAGAAAACGGAATAGTTCCATTCACTATCAGCAGTAGTGACCCACTTGGAAAATTTTTACTTCCTGTTCCCATGACCTTAAGTTCTGCTGACCAAGAAGTTTTGGTTCTAGAGGTAGGAGTGTTCCTGCCAGAAGCAACAAAAAACATTCCACTGAGGGCTTGGACTTCCTCCTGGCCACTGAGGGCTTCCGATGCCCTTAAGTGAACACCTAAGAAAGGACCAAGAGTGTTAGGAGGGTGACTGATCCAGATTATCAGGGGAACTTGGACTGCTTCTCCACAAAGGTGGTGAGAGAGATGATGTCTGGAGTGCAGGAGATCCTATAGAGCGTCTCGGTGTTACTGTGTCTGGTGACGAAAGGCAGTGGGGAACTACAACCTAATGTAGGCGGTAACAAAGCACACAGGCCCTTCAGGAATGAAGCTATGGGTCACTTCTCCAGGAAAAGAGCCAAGACCTGCTGAGGTGCTTGCTCAGGGTGGAGGAAATACAGAATGGGCAGTAGAGAATGGTACTTGGAAATACCAGCTAAGGCCATGTGATCTGTTGAAGAAATAAGGATTATAATTGACATGAGTATTTCTGTCATATTTTGTTAAGCATGTGTTTGTGCAGGTATTTCTGTTTTCTCTCCTTGATTTCTTTATCATGTAATATAACATCAATTAAGAGAGTATCGTTGGTTGTCATTGAAGTCTGAGATACTGAAAGAATGCCCTTCAAGGGACATTGCCACTTATTCTGTTTGTCATGTGTCTGCAGTTGTGTAAGGTACATAGTTATGTCAAGCATAAGTGTGACCTGATTAAATATCTAAAGCATTTGCAGTTATATGTGGGATAGTCTTATCCTGTGAGACATAATTATGACCTGGTTCTTGTTTTCATTTGTAAATTAAGCGTGATTTAAGGAGACATGATTGTCTGTCACATTGAGAAGGGGTAGCTGTTCTTGGTTGTGAAGTTGGCAATAGTGGGTATTAACTAAAATCCAGGTGTGAGGGTTGGAATGTGATCTAAGCTGTAGTGGTGTTTCTTTAATAAACACAGGTGTCCTTGGTTTGCTGCATAGATGTTAAGAATTGAAATGTCCTCTTTGTGGATTTTTCCTTTGAGTATGTACTGTCCTTCCCTATCTCTTCTGACTAGTTTTGGCTTGAGGTCTAATTATTTGTTAGATAGTAAAATGCCTATGCCAGCTTGCTTCTTAGGTCCATTTGCTTTGAATATCTTTTTCTACCATTTTACCCTAAATTATATCCTTGATGTTAATGTGTGTTTCTTGGATGAGGTGAAGGATGAATCCTGTTTTCAAATCCATTTTGTTAAACTGTCTTTTTATTGGGAAATTGAGACCATTGATGCTGAGAATTATCAATGAGTAGCATTTGTTGATTCCTGTTATTTTGGTCGCTTGTCTAATAGTATTTATTCCTCGTGTTTTCTTGAGTGTCATTACCCTCTTCAAGTTGAGGGTCTACCTGTACTGCAGTGGTTCTCAACCTGTGGGTCAGAACTCCTTTGGGAACCAAATGACCCTTTCACAGCGTTTGCCTAAGATCATCAGAAAACAGATATTTACACTGTGACTCGTAATAATAGCAAAATTAGAGTTAAGAAGTAGCAATGCAAATAATTTTATGGTTGGGAGGGTCACCACAGCATGAGGAACCGTGTAAAAGAGTTTCAGCAACAACAGAGAGAATTGCAGAGAGGGAGGGAAAGAAAGACAAACTGATCAGCAAGAACAGACAGTCCACCTTTTGGCCTCTGTTCCTGTGGCTGATTGTGAAAGGAAGCAATCTGGAAATGTGTTCATTGCAGAAAGAACTATGTCCTGGATTTACAGGGAGATGGCGCTTCCCCATTTGTCTCAGATTTATTCTTTCATGTTAGTGTTCGGCGGTCACAGAAAGGAATTGGGAGCTGGTAACCTCTGTAAACTGTTAAGGGAAGGTAGGCTCTGGGCACCTCTCAGACCTGCTGTTTCTGTGGCTGACAGGAGCAGCGCTGCTCCTTTAACACTGGCAGTGACTGACAGGAGCACCTTCAGGGGGAAGTGCTTCCGCGTGTCTGGAAACTGTCAACCAGTCTACTAAGTTTGAGTCTGTCCGTTTAGCAGTGTAGCTGGGGTCAGGAGGAGCTCACTGTCAAGCCACAGTGGTGCTCTCAGGCAACAGAAGGGCTCCTCAGACAGCCTCAGCAGCAGGAGCTTTCAGAAGTACTCAGCCCGTCTGTGAGGGATCAGCCATAGTAATGCGGCTGAAGAAGCTCCCCAGGTAGCGTCAGGCACCGTCCAGGTGCATTTTGTTTGCCAACAGTATCAAGGGCGAGTGTCATTACTATCTCCAGGTTTGTATCTGAGGAACCGGAAGCACGAAGCATTAAATACCTCAGCAGAGATTTCTGTCCTGGTGCTGTCTAAGCCGTTTTCACATTCAAGAGCCTGGAGAGTTATCACTGCACTCACGGATGTTCACCCCTGGCTTCTCTTATCCTCACTAGCTTTTTCTTCTTTTCTTTCTTTTGTCGAAGCATGCATAATCTGGGCTTCTCCGAGCTGTGTCAATATGGCATTTACTAATTATACTCACCCATTTATATTTAAGTCACATATAGTAGAGTTTCTCAGTCACAGATAGCAAATTGACATACATGTGTCTGAAGACCCTGTCCTGGAGTGTGCAGAGCTAGGATGTCCCCAATATGTGGTGTTCTGTGGGCTGGGCTGCTCCAGAGCCGTACTCTCTCTAGTTGGCAAGAACGACAGGATAGCCAAAACCAGAGTACAAACAGAACGTGCAGGACGGCAGGGAGCCTTAGGCTAGCCCGTTTGGATTTGTCTGAGGATCTTCTCCAGCATTTGGTTATGTGTGAAATTACTTTTAGTTTTCACAGTAGTCACATATCAGAGCACTGTGACATCTTTGTGTGATAAGGACTCTGTCTTAGATGTCAAAGGGCATCTGTTGCCTCATGCTATTTAAAAGCCTTATTTGGTTCACCTTGAAAAAAACTGGGAAGAGGCCATTTCTGATCCCTTTAAATATGTATAAAGGTTAATCATTTAAAGTTGAAAAAAATCTAGACCTTTTTAAAAACACCTTTTAAAGGATAATGTCTAATGATTGACGTTGCTAGAAACTTATGACTTATGTGTGTAAGCACAAGCTCTGAAATTACCCAAGAAGCAGTGCGTGCTTTGCCCTGGCATGTGGGGACATCATCTTTTGACTTCATTGATGTGTAATAGCTCTCCTCAGCTGCTTACGATCACTTCATCCTACATATGTATTCTTATTCATTATTCAATGTAGAAGAGAGACCTCAGAGGGTGTGGACAAGGCTTATTACACCGCACACACGTGTGAGTGCAGGCGTGCGTTAGTTCCCCCAGAGCAGCTGGCTCCAAGACCTTGTCATACTCGGATCTGAGGCTCAGGCCCCTTCTTTATAATAAGTTGAGCCAGTGAGGACTCACCAGGTAAAGGTGCGTACTTACACATGAATGTAACACATGTCTGTAAAATGTCAGAATAGTTACATATATGCTATAGCTTTTATAATCATAATATATTTTAAATAACCTCCAGATTACCTATAATTCCTACTACAACAAAAATGCTCTGTAAACATTTGTTATGCTGCATCTATCACTTAGAGGGTAAACGTTGTACATTTGGTACAGGTGTATGCTATTTTTAATCTATGGGGATGGAATCTGCAGATGTGGAACCCATGGGAACCAAGAGCTGACTATATAAATATACCCTGTCAAAGACATAAGTGTTTATGAAATTTATTACTTCTTTACATATGAGATTTTATCTGGCTTAACTGACATAAAATCCTTCACACCCAGGAAGAACGAGCCATGCTTGCAAAAGAACTTTCTTCATTTCGGGACCAAAGGGAACAGCTTAAGGCAGAAGTGGAAAAATACAGAGAATGTGACCCACAAGTTGTGGAAGAGATACGTAAGTTTATATCACAACTTGAACATCATTAATTTGTTAACAGGAGACTTTGCATATCTAGTTGGCAGGACACCATCCTTCCTGCCTGTGTAAAGACAGGGCAGGAGCCCGCTGCCCTGCCACATGCTCAGCTCTGTCTGTAGTCTAACAGAGAGTTGCTGCCTCGAGATTTCTACTGTAAGGGTCTGAGAATCGCTGGGGGGAGACCTCAGATTCAAATAGTACATAAAAGCAAAGAGCGTTTATTCTCAGAGTCAGCCAGCACACAGGGGTCAACCATTCATACAAAATGGCGCCCGAGAGGAGCGCACATGCTCCTTTTAAAGCCAGCGAGGGAGTTGCCAGTCAAGGTTAAGGAGTCCTCACCAGGATTGTTGGGTTCCTGGTAAGGGATACCTGTGTGCCCCTGATTGGTTCCGGACTTAGGGAAGGAACAGTCACCTCATAGAGCCCCTGGCCAGATGTCGGGGAAGTCACTGAATTGTTACCCGTCTCCTTTGGGTTTTTCCGGGAAGTGGTCAAGCAGGAAAGGGGGAAGGGTAGCAAGATCTTTGGCCCGGTTTTGGGCCCAGTCTCAAAATGGGAGTTAGTCAGGTCCTCTCACTACTAAGGAGACTCAGTCCAGCCTTTAGTGCTTGCAGGTCGACACTGAAAGCATTCAGAAGGAAGGAGGCGAATGGGTAGGACAGGACAGGTGTAAGACAGCCAGGAAAGTGAGAGGCCAGAGAAGGGCAATTTGCTCCTGGTACCTTCAGTGTGCTGAAGAAATCTGCAGTTGCTGCTGAGAAAAGGGTAGATAACCACAAGAGCTTGCCTTATAAGTATACCAGTGCTTTTCTTCCTCATTAGCGTGGAGGTCAGAGGACAGCTTAGCAGTTCTCCTCGCTTTTCACCATGTGGATTCCAGGAGTCTGACACAGGTCTCAGGCTCGATGGTAAGAGCCCTCTACCCACTGAGCCAACTTGCCTGCCCCTCTCCAGTTTTGAAGTTGTTTATTTATTTATAGAAACATAAAATTAGAACACTTACAGAACTTTTAAAAGCATATTATAAAGGTATAGCATTTAATTGTTTAGAAAAAGATACATAACTTTTCCTGTATTTTTCTATTTTAGCGCACTTTCATTTAGGGCAAACTTTTATCAAGTGTGTCTTTTTAAAGATCTAACATAGTACATGATTGAGACTTTGAGAAAACTGGGACTACTTGGTACTTTAGAAGTAGCCTAAGCAGAGTTGGATTACAATTAAAATGGCATAGTTTGAGTGTGTGTGTGTGTGTGTGTGTGTGTGTGTGCATTGTCTTTTGAGAACACTGTCTCTCTATGTAGCTCAGGCTGGCTTCAGGCTAGCAGTTCCCTGCCTCAGCCTCCAGAATGACATAATTACAGCTTAGTCAGGCTCACCTGCCCCAAAAACCACCTATGACCATACAATGAAGACCACAAAGCAGAGGGTCTTTATTGAGTATGGCTAAGAAGGATACATCGTAAAATAAAAGGAAATAAACCAGCCAAGCAAGCGAGTGCTGCCCTGAGGAAACAGTTGTGAGGATCACATTCAACTGCAGTCAGAAAGGAACAGACCAAGTGAGAGGATCGAGGATCAGATTTGCTTCATAGGAAAACAAAAGCTCTTCAGGAACTGCTGGAATACCTTTCAGCCTTGCTGATCCTGAAAAGCAAGCCGCCTGAGGGCATGCGCCTGGGGAAGAAACACGTCTGTGAAGCTCTTCAGGATTTGTCAGCACTCCACACAGCTGATCTCTTGAGCAGGCAACCTTTCCCTTTTGAGAGTGGGTGTGTCACCTCTTTGTGAAAAGCTTTGTCTCCTAGGAGGCAGAGGCAAGTGGATCTCAGTGAGTTCAAGGCTAGCCTAGCCTGGTCTACGGACATAGTACCAGGACAGCCAGGGCTACACAAATTAACCTTTGGAAATGGAAAATAAAAAAATAAAAACAAACCAATCTAAAGAACATCACCAGGTAGCTGGTGTACAGTAATCCTACCGTTTCTCCTTAGAGTAGCGCTTCTTTTCTTCATAGCCCATCCCTTCTCTATTCAGAACCTGTAAGTGGTAGTGTTAGCCCTCCTCAGTGAGGAATCAAGATTTGCCATGTTGTGCCTCCCATGGTACTGCATCAGGTGTTCCCTTGGGCAGGTGGCCCTGGCTGACAAAGCTTCTGAACATCACTTACACACATGAGACTCAAGAGGGAAAACTGCTAACTGTTGCCAGGTAATTTAGCATGTCCCAAAAGAAGCTCAGGACTACTTACAAAAATCCAAAATCACCTAGCATGAAAACATGTATGTTTGGAATGCAGGCTGGCTAGTATTGCTAGTTGTGCAGAGACAGGAGACTGTTGGACAGTGTGAGTGGGGAATGTGTCAGTCAGTGCTGAGCTAGAGGCCAGAACCAGCAGGGAGAACAGCGCAGCGGTTACAGCTGTCCAAGCTGGAAACTTACGGGCAATATGGAAGATGTGAAAGAGACACAAGTCACACTTCTTGACAGGAAAACTCTATCTGACATGGTAATAGCAGATTACTCTTTGCCAAGAACAGATTAGTGTATTTGAAGACATAGCAAAGAGAGACGTTAAATATTAACTGGTATCCATGAGCTGATGACAGCTCAGCCTAACGTGAAATTGGACTCAGAAAGGGGTGGAGTCCACCAGGAAAATATCTGTAAAAATCAGCACTTGTTTTGAAATTCTTATGAAACAGATTGTACTCTGGTTCTTGCCCTGCCTCCTTCCCCCAGGCAGTAGACGCAGTAAACTATTCGTGAGTTTTTCCAATGAAAACTACAAATTCCACGGATCCAAAAACTTAAAATTGTTAGTAGCAGATGTCAGAATGTCCTCATCACTGAATTTAAATGACTTTACTAGGCGCTAGCCTCTAACCCCAAATGTTAGTGTGGGATATAGTTTTCCTGTCAAGTGTGACTTGTGTCTCTTTCACATCTTTCACTTATTGCACATAGTTTCCAGCTTACAGACAGCTGTAACCGCTGCGCTGTTCTCCCTGCTGGTTCTGGCCTCTAGCTCAGCACTGACTGACACATGTTAGTTATAATGAAGATTTTCATAGGATTTCAGCTATCAAGTTAGTCACAAAGAATTGGATTAAAGGATTAAGTGGTTTGTAAATTGATTTTAATAGGATTTAGCTCTTAACAGCACAGTTCACATACCCACATAACAACACTCAGGCTTATCCAAGCTGTTCTTGACTCATGTGGGACATGATTTTCTGATAGTAGTTCATATAGACATGCCAAATATTAATTTCTTTTTAAATAGTGCCCACAGGAAATACTTGTAGTCCATCCTTCCATTGAGGTAGTTGGTATCATTAACAAGTTTAATTGTAAATAACCAAGAAAGTGAGAAGTCATAGCAATAGTTTTATTTTTTTAAATAATACTATTTTAGCCACTTTAATCATTATTTGAACAGACTAGATAAAACTACTGGTAGAAGCTAAATTTCCACAAAAATACTTTGAGAGTAAGCCAAGTGTGGTGGCATATACCTATAGTCCCAGCTTTCCAGGAGGCAGAGCCATAAAGATTGAGAGTACAAAGCCAGATGGGCAACTTAAACCCTGCTTTTGTTTCCTGAGTGCTGGGCATGCGGCACTACTGCCTGGCTGCCACATTACGTTTTAAATGCCCGGTTCTGTATTAGAAAATTGTAAGACATGCAAAAAAACAGGAGAATGTACCTCAGTAAAGCGCTCAATAAAAACTGTTCCGAAGAAAGCACTGGTAAGCTTACTAGACAAAACGTTTAGTGAGCTGTTCTAAACATAGTCAGTAAAGGAGACCTGTCTAAACAATAAAGGAAGGCCTAAGGATAGCTCACAAAGATAACACTTGGAAAGAAATGAAATCATACTGGAAGACCAAGGAGAAATTCTGGAGTTTAAACTGCAGCAGCTGAAACAAAGGCAGAGTGGCTGAAGGGACGAGCCAGCTGAGGAAAGAGGCAGCATAAAGGAAGATGGTTCAATAGAGATCTTCTGACCGTCGATGAAGAAGAACCAGCAACCAAAAACCATTCCCAGATTCCAAGGCTTGTACGACATCATGATCAAATTGTCCTCATAAAGGGTAATTTTGAAAGTATCAAGAGAGAAACAAGTCATTACAACCATCAATCTCCACCAAAATCGGCCACTTATTTCTATTTAGAAAATATAGAGGCCAAAAGCACTTGGAATAGGATGTAATCAAAATTTCTACATCCAGAAACAGTTCCTTCAGATATAGCAGGCAAAGTAAGCTATCTTCAAGGGAACAACTCCAAGCTCATAACTAACACACCCTCCAGAGATACTTAGGGAATGCCTCAGACTGAGGTAAAAAGAACACTGGAACCTGATTTTATCATTATGAAAAAATAAATCACCAGTGAAGGCTGCTAGTTAAGTAAAGAGATAATATTCATATGTTCTATATATTTGTTTTAGGAGAAAGCCATGTAAAGCAGCCATGTCTGTAAGTGACTATACAGTATATAAAGCACAGTCTGTGGAAGTAGCAGCATAATGGAAGAAAGCGGTGTTACATAGCAGGAAAACAACTCTCTATGGAAATACAATTATATAAACAAATATTATGCTACAAATAAAGACATCAGTGGCAGTCCTTAGGACAGTCACCAAAAGATAACAAAACCACCCCAAAGTACATGGTACAAGAAACAGCAGGGGAGGAGAGGAGTTAAATTTCTTTTGTAGACTATTTTCCTGGCATGCAAAACCCCTCAACTTCTTTCCTTCTTCCCTTCCCTCCCCTCTCTTTATCTTTTTCCAAGACATTGTTTCTGTGTGTAGCTCTGGCTGTCCTGGAACTCTCTCTGTAGACCAGGCTAGGCAGGAACTGAGAGATCCTCCTGCCTCTACCTCCCAAGTGCTGGGATTAAAGGTGTGCAGCACCACAGCTTGACTACCCTGAGTTTTATTCTCACTTTTTCTTACTATTTAGAGTGCAGAAATTTGAGGAGGGGAGGGAAGGAGACAGAAAAACGAAATAGTTCCACTTAATACAAGCATTGGTTTTGGAAGAGTTGAAGGCTAAAAGGGACATTGACATACAATGCATTCTTTTTACTTTCTGTCGCTATGATAAACACCACTAGCAAGCACGATTTATAGATGCGAGAGTCTCCTTTGGCTTATGGTTCTGGAGGTTCTGGAAGGCGAGTCCATAGTGGCTGAAAATGCCAGTGAGCACAGCAGCTAGAAGCTGGCTGAGCACATTGGAAACTACACACAGAAACAAGCATTGGGCTAAAGCAAGAGGAGGACACAATTGCCCAAAACCCACCCCTGTGATGGACGTCCTCCGGCAAGGCTCCATAACTCCTCCCACAGCGCCACCAACCGGGCCCCAGTGTTCAAACATGAGGGAATATGAGGGGCAGTTCTCATTCAGACCATCACAGATGGGAAATTAACGAGACAAATGTCATGTAAGTCATAGCTTCATTACACTAAGTCTAAATGGCTTGTTTTCCAACGAAAAGGCAGGGAGGGCCAAAATTCAAGGAAATAGACCAATTATTAATACCACCTACAAGTGACTCATTTAAAGACAAAAATATATTGAAAGTAAAAGGCTAGAGGAAGACTTCTGAACAATAATTGGAAAGGGGTCAAGGCAGCTAAACCAAGGGCAAAGCAATAGACTTTGGGACAGTTATTGCTGTCGGAAAGTGCGGTTTATAATGGGGGCAGGGTCAGCAGATACAGGTGATGTAGTCCACGCACTGTGCGGTCTTAGCGTGGCCTGTCCTCACGGGCTCCTGCATCTGTCCCTGGCTCCCAGTGGGTGCCACCGCTTGGGCAGAGTCAGGAGCTGCAGCCTCGCTGGAAGAAGTTCGCATAGGGGCAGGTTGTGAGAGTTTGAAGTTTTTCATTCTTTTTGTTTAATCTTTGTCTTCCATTTACGTTTGAAGGTGCGAGTCCTCAGCTCCATGTTGCTGTGTCCTTCCCTCTCCCGCTTCTCTTGCTTGCTGCCACGGCTCCTGACTATGATGAGTTTTGTAGAACTATAAGCCAAAATAAATTCTCTTCTTCTTAGGTTGCCTTTGATCATGCTGTTTATCCTAGCAACAGAAAAGTAACTAATATATGCAGCTTAAAGAAAAATGATGAAATACATGGGGCAGAAGCTTAAAGAATTAAAGGGACAAATAGATGATTCAACAATCATAGCTGAAAACTCTAGTATTTGATACTGAATCAACAGTGGAACAAGGATTGGGAGTAGTTGGCTCCGTGGCTCACCCGCTTAGCATGCACCTGGCCTGGATTAATCCCCAGCACACCTTCCTTAATGTCCAATGATGTGGATTACTATTGAGCTAAGCAGGCATGCACAGACACAGCTAGTTTCCAGTGGTGGAATTTCAGCAAATATTCAATAGTTCTTTTAAGCTGAGAAAAGACTTCCTAGGTCATCATTTGATGTTAGCTGGCATTGCTCTGCTATCAGAACTACAGACAGAGACCTAACAAGAAAGGAAAATGGAAGATTCATGGTACTTGTGAATAGAGCTAAAATCTCAGTAAGATACTAGTCAACCGAGTACAGCCTCATGTGAAAGGATTATTATCCTGATGAGGCGTCGTTTATCTTGAGGATGCAGGGGTGTGTTCTGCCAGTGAAACAGTATAGCTGCTCTATAACAAATCCAGTAACGAGATATTTATAAAATAAAACTTGGTGGGAGAAGGGCAACCAATTATTTGTCTAAATAAATGAAAAGTAGTTCTGTTTTTTTGAGACAAGGTCTCACTATGTAGTCTTGGCTGGTCTAGAGTTTGTTATATAGACCAGAATGGCCTCTAATTGACAAGAATCTCCCTGACTCCACCCTCAGCCCTGCTTCCTGGGCGCTGGATTAAAGGTGTTTACCACCACACCACACAAAATTCAGTAGTCTTCCGTAATTAAAAGCATGCAGTGTACTGGGACTGGACATGAACTTCCTCAGCCTAAGAGAAGCTCATCTTCCTAGAGGGAAGAGCAAACTCAGCACAGGTTCCACTTTGTCCCAGAAGTTTCAGCCAGGGCAGTTGGCCAAGAAGAGAAATAACAAAAAATACTCATTTTGAAAAGGAAGAAGTAAAGAAGCAAAGGTTTTAGATTATATATTTTTGTATCTGTATAAAAATTCTTCAGCAATCCTTATATACACGAAATATATAGCCCCCAAATTATTATTACTAATAATGTCAAAGGGCACACATACCAAAATGTCAACATTTGAAAAAGCGTATGTGTTTTCTTTGTTTGTTTGGGGCATAGTTTTTTCCTGTGCAATTCAGACTGATCTTGAACTATTGATCCTCCTGCCTCAGCCTCTCCGAATGTTGGGATTAAATTACCACCCGTTGGTCATTTGTGTTTCTGCACGCTAACAATGAGCACATTGAAACTGAAGAAAGGAGAACTGTGTTTCCACAGCAGCAACAGAGATCAGATGACCTATGAATAAAGCTGTCAGAAGAGTAAGGTGTGCCCTGAAATATGGAGCATTGTTGAAACAAAACAAAGATCCCAGTAAATGCAAAGACATCCCAGGTGTGTGGAGTGAAAGACACTGCAGTGCATCATCAGTTAAGACTCCAGCGTAGGTCACCAGCTTCTTTTCCAGAAGTTGTTGGGTTAATCTTTAAGTTCACATAGAGATAGAAGAGACCCACAATAAACAGGAATATGTTATTTAAATAGTGAAGACTAGTTTTCTTCATTCCAAAATTTAATACAAAAATCCAGCAGTTGAGTTGGTGTGATGTTGGGTCAGGAGAGACATAGGTTAATGAAATGGCACTGAGAGTCCAGAAGTCAACACAGTTGATTGCAGTCAGAACTACGGGTTCTCAGATCACTCAGCTGAGAAAGACATTTGTTAATGCTGTTGACTACAGTTGGATCTGTATGTGCAGTAAATTAACCTGTACCCACTGCTTACCATAGCAACAGCTGAATGGTCCAAAGAACTGTATTTTTCTTTTTTTGGATTAGCCATCAAGTATGACAGTAACAACAAAAGAAAACATACTGTAGTTTTATCAAAACTGAAAACTTTTTTCAACTACCAAGATTGTAGAAAGATACTTACATAATGAGAAAAATGTTTGCAAACCTTCTGCTTGACAAACAGGCAATATGCAAAATACATAAAGACCTTACAATTCAATAAAATGATCGAAATTCCAACATAAAATGGTCAAGATTAAACACATTTTTCCGATGAAAATAAACAAATGGCCAGTGAAAACACAGCATTTGTTGTTAGGAGGTCAAAACCACAGTGAGATGTCTGTTCACATTCCTTAGGATGAGGGTTTCCCCCTATTTTTGGTTTGATATGTGTGGTGCTCTGCCTGTGTGTATACCAGGTGGATGCAGTGCCCATGGAAGCCAGGAGAGGGCATCAGACTCTCTGGGACTAGAGTTACAACTGGTTGTGAGCTGCCGTGCAGGTGCTGGAAGTTGCTGTTCTGAGAGCAGCCATTGCTCTTAGCCCCTGAGCCAGCTCTTCAGTCCCAGATGACTACCTTTTGTTTTAAAGGTAACAAGTGTTGGTGAGGACGTGGAGAAGTTAGAATCCTTGTGTAGCTGGTAGTATGGCAGTGGTACGGCTCCCTTAAAAAGTAAAGGCCAGGTAATGGCAGCACACTTAGAACCCTATCACTTGGGAGGCAGAAGCAGGAAGTTGGCAGGTTTGAGGCCAGCCTGGCCTGCATAATTAGTTCAGGTGGACCAGGAACTTAGGGCAAGACCCTGTCTCAAAGAAACAAAGAAATAACCCCCACCCCACTATCCATTCTTCAAAATAGCATGTATACTGTGTGTTAGGATTTTATTTCTTACACCCAAGAGAATTAAAAATACGCAATTAGTGTTTGTACTAGTGGAAGTGGCCGAGAGTCTGTCAGTAGACAAACAGGTTAGCCAATTGTGGATGTAGTTTATTATATAAAATAATAGGTGTGTTGAACCCGGAAAACACGACTGTGTGTGTGCGCAAGAGAACACGCGTTTCCTTCACCTGAGGTATCCCCCGGGGGAAGGCTGTAAGATGGAAAGCAAACAGATGAGTGTTAGGGGCCAGAGAACCGGGAATGTTGATGTTGGCTTTGTGCACGTGCTTTCCTGTTGCTGATAAGAATGTTCTAGAATTGAGATAGTGGTTATGATTGTACATCCACTGTTTTGATAGGGTAAAATCTGTCATGTGTAAATTATGTTTTCATTTTTAAAAAAACGTTATTGGGACTGGACTGGAGAGATGACTCAGAGGTTAAGCTCTTCCAGAAGACCCATGTTCAATTCCCAGCACCCACATGACAGCTCACAACTGTCTGTAACTCCAGTTGTAGGAAATCTGACAGCCTCACTCAGACACACATGCAGGCAGAACACCGGTGCCCAGGAAATAAAAATAGACTATTCTTAAAATACACGACAGTCAGGTATGGTGGGCACGCCTTTAATCCCAGCACTCAGGAGGCAGAGGCAGGCAGAGCTCCGTGAGTTCCTGGCCAGCCTGGTCTACAAAGGGAGTTCAGGACAGCCAGGGCTGTTACAAAGAAAAACTCTGTCTCAAAAGGCCAAAAACCAAACAAATGGAAAAAATGGCATCATTGTAAGCTATCTCTATGCCTAGTTTGTTATGGCATTGTTATGTTCTATCTAGAGTGACTTGAAAGATATTTGTACAGATACATTTAGTATCAAAATGCATATTATCTTAAGTTGTCTGGCTTTGTTGTGAAACAAATTCCCACTGTGCAGTCCATGCTGGCCTCACCCTCGAGGTCCTCCTGCCTCACCCTCTACCGTGCTGCAGAGACGCCATGCACTGGCACACAGCTTAAGACTGTCTGTTTAACATGGAAAGGAAATATTTTCTCCTATGGGTTTACTTTCTTTCCTCTAAAACGCTTGTTCTGTTTGTTTGTTTGCTTGCTTGGAGACAGGGCTGCACTATGTAGCTCTGGCTGTCTTTGAACTCGCTACGTAGACCTGTCTAGTTTGAAATTACAGAGATCCTCCTGCCTCTTCCTTCCAAGTGCTGGGATTAAAGTTGTGAACCACCATGTAACTAAAAAGTTTAAATGTCAGATTTATTGAA
Source organism: Psammomys obesus (assembly GCF_907164565.1). Classification (NCBI taxonomy): domain Eukaryota; kingdom Metazoa; phylum Chordata; class Mammalia; order Rodentia; family Muridae; genus Psammomys; species Psammomys obesus. The sequence goes on along the minus strand of NW_026596244.1, from coordinate 12,120,953 downwards.
CAGAAGAATATATATGGTAAAATACTTACCACTAAATTCTTTTATCATTTTGATGCATTGTTTGAGAAGTATCTCATTTAAACATGTGGTAGGAGCTGGCTGTGTACCTTAGTGGATGAAAATGCTCCACAGCAGCCCTGACAGCTGGTGGAAGGAACCGGCTTAGTCCTGCGAGGAGGCGTCCTCCGACCTCACAGCCGTGCGGTGGCACACCCACACAAGCACACAAATAGATAATAAATCGATGTATAAAGTAACCCTGAACTGTAACGAAGTAAGAGCAATGGTGAGGGACACTTAGAAAAGGGAAGTTATTCACGTTGCTTCTCTGTTCTTTACCTAAGGTAACTGCAAATAACCTAAAACTTTCTCGAGCATTTGAGCAGGTTCTTAAGAGACAGTGTTACACTACACGAGCTTTTTCATGGTAATTTCTAATATATGTATAATTTACAATACATTGGTTCATATCTTTAGAGGGTTGGAGGTAGTTCTACATGTATATGTGACAGCAAATCATTTTATCTCCCTCCCCCCCCCTCTCTTTTTTAAGGTCAAGCAAATAAAGTAGCCAAAGAAGCGGCCAATCGGTGGACTGGTAAGTGCTGAAGTGGTGCTCGTGCACTGGAGCAGAGGCTCCACACGAGGTGCAGCTGGAGTGAACGTGTGTTTCTGTGAAGCCGGCAGAAGCCCGCGCTCAACTTGTGTGACTTGCCTAAGCTCAGCTTCTGGCCGCTGAGCTTGCATGTCTCGGAAGGGTACAGTTGAGGTCGATGTGGTTTTGCTTTTCTTCGGTACTGGAGGTTGGACAGCCAGCTCCACACATCCAGGCAGGGCCTTCCTTTGATCTGCATCTGCAGCCTGCACTTCCCTGTGTTCAAATTAACACTGGATGTGCTCATTGAGCTCCAGTGCCTCCCAGGTATCAGTCACTGTCACTACACTCCCGTGGGAAGGTGTGTAAGGAAGCAGAGAAGGGAAGGACTTCCGGTGCTGAGTCTCCGGGCTAGCCTGGAGAGCAGGTTCATGTGCCAGGTTTCCTGCTGCTGGTCCAGGCCTGCAGTTCACAGAAATTTAAACCTCATTTTCCCCACCCTATTTTACAGTAAAATAAATAGGCATATTAATGAAATTCTCTGTGGGCTCCTATACAGCTGTTGTCTGTCTGTCTGTCTGTCTGTGAGTTGTTTCCAAAACAAAATTCTGCTGTAGTGAAGAAAACAGAAGAGAAACAGAGCAGACATTGTGTTCAGGGAAGTATCAGTGAGTGAGAAATACATTGTGATGCACAGTAACTTGTGTCTGTGACCCCAGCATTCAGTCATTGGAGCCTAGGTAGTAAGTTCAGGGCTAACCTGGGCTACATAAAACCTTCTCTCCCAAAAGCCAACAACAGCAACAGTGATAACAGTAATGTGATAGAGAGGTTTGAAAAATAGAAAACTTTGAGTATGGAAAATGAAGCAGATGGCCTCACGGATTAAAGCTGAGGTGGGTCGGGAGTAGTGCCGTCAGACCTGAGGGTCTGGATTAGACCCACGTGGCGGAAGGCGAGCACTGACACTGGCCTCCACATGTTCAGCACAACACGCAGCGTGAAAGTAATTAGGACTTTCCTCTAGTAGCTTGTGAGGAAGAAGCCAGCAAACAGCAGGAAGGGCAGCTTGAGCACATGGCAGACAGAAGCCACTCAGCCTCATCTGCTCTGTGGCCCTTCCAGCTTTTCTGAGCTCCTTCCTCATCTGTTCTCTGTGGATAATGCCTCTCCCTCTCTCTCTCCCCCTTCCTTCCTCCCCACCTCTTCCTTTTTGAGACAGTGTTTCTCTGTGTAGCCTTGGTTATCCTGGACTAGCTTTGTAGACCAGACTGACCTCAAACTCAGAGAGATCCACCTGCCTCTGTCTTTCCAGTTGCTGGGATTAAAGGCACACGCCACGCTGCCCTACTCTGCCTCTCATTTTGAGGGAAATAAATAAGAGTCTTAATGTAACACGTACTCCCCTTTCTCTTGTTCCCCAAGTTGTTAAGTGACTATAAATTGTTTTCTAATTCATCATAAGCTTCCAAATTATCATTAGAAAAACTGTTAGAATTTTTTTCCTCTTTGTGGTTAGCTGCAAAAACAAAACAAACAAAATCAGAGTTTGAGAAACTATAGAATTTGGGGGGTGATTTTGTTGTTGTTATTGTTTTGTTTTAATTTTGGTTTTTTGAGACAGGGTTTCTCTATGTGGCTCTGGCTGTTCTGGAACTCACTCTGTAGACCAGGCTGGCCTTGAACTCAGAGATCCGCTTGCTTCTGCCTTTCAGGGGCCGAAGGAGATGTTTTTGTGATAATAGAATTATCACAAAACGTTTTTTGTTTGTTTGTTTGAGTTCAGAGCTGTGTTTCCCAGGCTCTGGATGTGATCTGGTTGGCAGACTGTTCAGCATGCCCAAAGTGGAGTTGGAGCTCAGCACCAAATAAAACTCCATCGTGGAGAATACCTCCAAGCCCAGCTCTCTGGAGGTAGAGGCAGGAAGGTTACAAGTTCAAGGTCATCTTACATTAAGTAGTCCTTGCTGTGTCAGCCTGGGCTTATTACCCTGTTTCAAAAATATTCCCACTGAGGGCGGCAGCTTACTGTTGTCACATAAACGTGTTAGAAGATGAAGATAATGGATAAAGTGAATTATAGGTCAGAAAAGCCCCTGATTCCAAAGTGTTGTTTATTAAGTATCAATTGAAGTCTGGTTTCTTCTTACCCAGCAGTGTCCTTGAAATGTATCTAGAACCAAGAATCTGCAGACCAGCAAGAAGGCTGAGTGGTTAAGGGCACTCACTGCCGTAGCAGAGGACCCAGTTCAGTTCCCAGCACTGATATGGCCGCTCACAACCCCCCGTGACACCAGCTCCAAAGTAACCAGCCCGCTCTCCCAGCCTCCAGCAGCTCCTCAGGCCTGTGCTGTAAATACATGCATTCGAGCACATATGCATAACAAATACAGAGTTTCTCTGTGCGGCCCTGGCTGTCCTGGAACTCACTCTGTAGACCAGACTGTCCTGGAACTCACAGAGATCTGCCTGTGTCTACCTCCCAAGTGCCTGGATCAGAGGAGTGTGCCAGCCCCACCCAGCTGAAAATAGATTTTTAGAAAGACAATGTATTCTGCTTAGGGTCTCCCTAGCTCCTGTCAGCGCCTCCCCATTTCCCCACCCACCCGAATCCACTCTCTTTCTCTTTCATTAGGATACATAGACACATCTACAATAAATAATAAATTTAGATTAAAACAAATTTTGTCCAGAATAGGACAAAACAGACAAACAGAAGAAAAAGAGCCAAAGGAAAAGTTCAGACACACAGACATAGAAAGGCATGTACACATACAAGTCCCATAAAAACAAACCCAGAAACCAAAATGTGTAATATTTTAAAAAAAATAATTTTTATTGCCTAATAATTTAACATTTTAGTTTATAGAATGAGAGATTGCCCAAGATTGTAAATATAAGTGAACTGTATCTTCTTATTGTCTGTGACACTTCACATCTTGTCTAACACATTACCTCTTAGGAGCCTAGTTTTCTATGCTAGGGATCAAGAGGCATCTTAGTTCCTGAGGTGGACAGACCGCTGCAGATCCTGCCATCTTATTCCTATGTTGATACTGAGTATGAAACCATGTGAATTAACAGGAATTCTGTAAATCTAAAGGTTGTTTCTTTTAAACAGATAGTCTCTGTCCACTTAAAATTATGTATAGTAGGAAAATTCTGTGGTAGGGAACGTGTTGTCAGGATCATGTGTGGCACTGTCTTAAGAAGGCAGACCTCCAGTGGCCGGAGGAAGGCGTGACCAGCATCTTTGAATTGCCTGGAGGCACCGCAGCCTGGCTTTGGTTGCTTGTCCATAATGTGAACCAGGAGCTCCTTTCTTCAGAGCTGCTGAGTAGAGCTCGACTTAGTGCCCATTTTCTCCTTTCCTGACCCAGGTTCACAGCTCCATCCCACAAGCCTGCTGTGTTGTGTGTGTGTTCCCTGTTTCTTAGAAGTCCTTCCACTTTATGGAGCTTGTCCTAGAAGGCGTGTGATACTTGTTCCTCTTCTTTACACAACTTTAGAATTGTTTGGAACTACGTTGTAATGTTTCTTCTTGTGTCACCTTGAAGGGACGTATTCTCCACATTCTGTGCTATCTGTGTACACTGATGCTTGCCGTCTGTCTTACCTCTGTAAGTACGCAGCTGGGACTGGCCAGGCCTCGCTGCTCATACACTGATGAACCAAACACAACCCCAGCACATCCTGGAGGGCCTCATGTTGTTTAGTATTCTCACGTCATGAAGATTAAGATTCACTGTAGGTTGCTATGAGAATTAGATCTATTTAAATATCCGTTGGCTTTCCATAACACATTCCACTGATAGTTTGTTTCCACTGTTGATTCTTTCTTTAAAAAAAGCTTCATCATATATTTTTTAAAAATTAACCAGACCCAAAGACTACAGTGTTCAATCCCTTGTATCCAGCTAGGGTATGGCACTGTGTGTATTTCACTTGAGGTAGTAGGAGTCACTCTGGAAAGAAAGTTGAATTTCAAGTTTATGTTTATTTAATACTTAGAATTACGTGTCCATGGAAATGGTCTATGAAAGAAATCTCCAGCCACATGTATTGATTTGCAGGATGGCTGCCTGTATTCTACAGAGTGACCATTCTCACTAATCTGGAGGACTAGGTCCTATTCCCCTGACGACACTCTGCCCTGCGCGTGGCTACTTCCTCCTAAGTCCCATGCTCTTCCTCTGCCAGCTCCTGATCTCTCTCCTTGTGTGTAAATCATAAAGACACCAATCGAATATTTTTAGGGTCCACCTTCATGATCTCATTTTAACTGAGTCATCTTTTTAAAGCTGCTGTCTCCGGACCATTCTAAGGTAGTGTGGCTGGTGGCTGGAAAGGGTAGTGACATGGTCCAGCCCCAGCACTCAGGAAGAACTGCTTTTAACCTTTTACTCATTTTTGCTACGAATGCAGTGTACTCTGGCAGACTTGGGAACCTGGCACACTGTTGACTATATAATATATGAGAACTCTGTAGCGGTGAGGGCCGGGGTGGCCATCAGTCTTACTCCCAGGAGCAGCTGCCTGTGTGCGTTGGCACTGTGCTGCATCCCTGCTCCCCAGCCCTGAGGCCTGAGGAGCAGCCATTGCCCTCCCTTTTGCTGCTGCACTGGGGCTAAGATCCTTGTCTGAAAATCTTTCTGTACAATTTGGGGTTCCCCCTTTGGGATAAGTTCCTCTAAGTAGGTGTAACGCCTTTTTCAGTGGTTTTAGGAATGCCAAGGACACATCTGCTCTGTGTTGTTTTAACAGGAGACCTTTTCCACCATCTCCTCCAGTTCCTCAGGCTGGCCTGATGGTCTGGAAGCCATTATTCTGAGGGAAGGACAGAGGTCTGGAGAAAAAGCAGTTCCTTAGAGAGCAGAGCAGCTGAAACTGCTCGAGCCTGAGGCCTGGCCTCGCTCCACATGTGCAAAGATTCCAGGGGCTACTCTGTATGGTCCCCTTCAGCGTCTTTTGGTAGCTGCTTCTGTTTTAATATATCTGAGAGCAACGGAAGCACAGCCAGAGGGTGGGGAATTAGATTAGAATGTTTCACGACTATCTTGTTCATGCTTAAGAACCTTTTTTCTTTTTCTTTTGTATAGATAACATATTTGCAATAAAATCCTGGGCCAAAAGAAAATTTGGGTTTGAAGAAAATAAAATTGATAAAAACTTTGGAATTCCAGAAGACTTCGACTACATAGACTAAACTGTTTGGTGGTGATAAAGGACCAGTACACTTATGAATCTGTCAGATTTTAAATATCTAACTAATGGCACTGAGTTATCATCTATCTGTTAATTGTTTATGTTTTACAATTTTAAATAAATTACAAAATAAAGATGGTCTTTGCCCCCTTCTGGTAACTGTATTTCACACTCATTAAAGCAAGGCAGAGCAAGCAAAGCTGCCCGTCCCAGTCAAGTCAGGTGTCCACAGGATTCTTCAAGAGAAAAGCCACAGCAAGGGAAGGTTTCTAACTTCCATTCAAATACTAAATACTGAATGCACTTGAATGCCCTGTCACAAGGACAGAGATGCACATACACACACATACAAAGAGAGAGAGGGAGAGAGAATCTTTCAAACTAAAGGGTTGTTTCACTGTGTGGCAGTACTTGGTGGAAGTATGTGTGATTGCCATTCAGTCTGCTGCTGCATCTTTGCAAACTGCAAACAGGAAAGTACAGCACACTGTTGTTCCTTCAATTTAGAATTATGTTACATACAATCTCTCAGACATGGAGACTACTTTGTTCTAATGTTTGGTACTTTCTACTGGGAAGACCAAGCCCCTAGTCCACTGTCTTCATTTCTGCCCTTTCAAAAGATGTGTCTTCCCCAACCTATTAAAAAAAAAAAAAGTTTATCTTATTTATTTGGAGTATTTGCAGACACCACAAAATTAAAGGTAAAAGCCAGTGTGGCAAGGCCCACGCCACATGCCTTAATATCTTCACGCTATCCAGCGTTGGTATTCCTTTAAATGACCTGAGGAAAGTGTTCCATATGTCTGAAATGACCCAAATGGCATGCGGGCCATTGGCTAATGAATCAAGCCTTTGTATTTCAGCAGTTGCTCTTGGGCCTATTTAATCCCCGCCTGGCTGTGGGCAGTGCAAAGTGTCCATCTTTGTTCTCGGGGCCAGTTTATGTTGCTAGGGGAACAGATCACACTGGATGAAGAACTTGATGTATGAAATAGAAGCACAGAGCTTTTAGTCACAGCGCATGGGATACCGAGTCAGAAGATTTGCTGCGAATTTGAGACCAGCCTGAAAGAAAAAAAAGTAAAACTACCCTCCAACACTAAACATGGGAATTCTTAAGAGTGTTCAGAACTAACTTACCATTTCTTTCTTTCTTGTTTAAGATGTCCAAAAACAAGCCTTTCTTCCTCATAATCACTGAGGTGCTATTCTGAAAGTTAACTCATGATTTGTATCTTCAGGAGGAAGGCAGAGGACGAGCGCTCTGGCAGTGTTCATGAGCTAATGACATGGTACTCTACTCAGTCGATAATGCGCTGGTAAATGCTTAGTGAATGGCTCTGGGAGGAGAGCGTGCTGCAGATACAGTGTGTGTGTGCTATACACTGTCCTGGTTAGCCAGGTCATGCTGCCGATGTGATGACGGCACACAAGGAAAAGTCCCGACCTAAGACTCGGACGCGCTCATGAAGTTTTCATTTCTGGACGTTCTTAAGAACATTTTATTTGTGGGGCAGGCAGTGCATGCCACAGGTGTGCATGTGGGGGTCAGGGGGTTAGCTCCCCCTCTGCTTGCCTGTGGAGTCTGTCTCTTCTGTAGCTTCCGTCCCTCTGGATTTCACGCTAGCCAGGAGCCTCCTGTTAGTGCCCCGTGTCTGTGTCCCGTCTTCCCTCAAGATTGCTGGGTTGCAGCCACGTGCCACCATAGCCGGCATTATTTGTTTTTTGTTTTTAAATGTTGAGCTCTGAGTATTAAACTCAGGCCTGTGTAGCAAGTGCTTCTGCGTGCTAAGCCATCTTGCCAGCTATTTTAGAGGATGTTTTTTTCAGACAGGCTCTTACACAGCCCATCTGGCCTCAGTTTATGAAGCTGAGGATACCTTGGTCCTCTTGCCTTAGCTTCACAAATGTTGAGATTACAGGCATGTATTCTGGCTCATGATATTTCCACCCTTCAGATGCAATGGATACAAATAATCAAAAGAAAGAAGACGTAGGAAAATAATTAGGAAATAGCAATTTTTAGTTTTTATAAACACAATAAAGTCTACTGCAGACTAAACCTGATCTTCATGATGGCTGTTAAAAACTGGAGCTCGATGGGTACAGCTGACCTGCCTGTTCTAGCATGTCACTGCTGGTTAGCTGTAGGAACACTTCCGGTTCCACTGTTGTACAGAACCGCGACTGGTGAGAAGACCAGGGCCATTGGCCCAGGCAAACTCTAGGTAATTTGACAGTCTTGGCTGCTTGACTTGTGAAGCTGAAGATTATGAGGTACACCTTGAGGTGACCTGGAATCCTATCACACGTGATCTTGGACCTAGCTCAACTGAGTAAGTCACACTGCAGTTGGAGATTTTGATATCTTCAGTAGATAGTCCTGAAGCTTTGAGGCACTGGGGAGCCATGATCTGCCTGGCTAGCCTCCTTCACTGGTTGTCTTGTGTCAAATAATGTCTGTCTGAGCTAGGCTCTTCGTTGCCCCACGCCAGGCCACATACGCAAAAACGACCTTCTGAGCTTGGGCGGGGGCCACGGCACTCGGAATGAATGAAGGGTATGTGAGTTTCCCTTTGTCCTATCATTGGTCTGGTAGAGTCTAAGTTTTGGTCTGCCTCAGGTAGATACTGTTACCCTTAACTCTTATCATATCTATATATCTTTAAGAAACTGGAAAATAAGTACAACTAGCTGGACCAGCAGCAGTGCAAGTACCTAGCACAGTGCTGGGGGGGCTGGGGCTGATGTGTTTAATACGAGCTGAAGCTGTCAAAGTATGACAGACGGCCCGCCTTGTCTGAGAGATGCAGCCTCTCCTTCAGAGACCAGCCTCCTACACACTTCTATGCCAGGAGGAAAAGACCCACTTACCGGATGTATGCATAATATGCTTACCGGATTGGCGTCTAAAAACAACGAGAATGATATGACAGAGGTCAGGTGAGGTGCTGTGTTCCTCTCAGATGCTAGAGGTTGAATTTCAGGGTTAACATAAGTTGGTAAACTATCACTCTGAAAGGTAGATTCAAAATTACCTTCTTTGCCGCTGTTTGTATATTTCTTAGTTATGAATAAGAATGTGAGATGGAGATTATGAATCTTATAAAGCTAAAAATATTTGCTTTTTGACCCCTTAGAAAAAGTTTGTTTATTACCAAAAAAGTCAAACCCTGGTAGCATGTAGACTAAATGTGATCTACAAAACAGATTTAATTTACTCAACTATACTCAGGTGTGTGTGTGTGTGTGTGTGTGTGTGTGTGTGTGTGTGTGTGGTAGAAAGTCAATACCAAGTATCTTTCTCTATCCCTGCCCCCATCTGCCTTTGAGACAGGGTCTCTTCACTAAACTTGGAGCTCACTGTTGAGCTACTGACTGATCAGTAAGACCCATCCCCATATCCACCTGGCTGCCTCACAGTGCTGCAGATACAGATGCGTGCTCGGGATCTGACCTCAGGTCCTCATGCATGCAGAGAAACTGCCCTGTAACCACTGACCCATGTCCTTAGCCCCTTTTCTGAATTTAAATTAGTCACTACATATTCAGGCTACATAGTGTCTGATTAAAACTGGGATTTTTTCAGCTTCTTTTGGAAATTGGCTGCTTTAATAATCCTATTGGTAACAAACCAGGAGAGGAGAAAGGACCCGACTCTATGGTTCTAAGATGGAGAGTGGGTTTCTTCCCCAGGCAGCACCACGCAGCACCCTCCCTTGACCACAGTTCTTGCTTCCCTCAGTCCAGAGTTGGCAGAACTGACTTGAAATTAAATGTGTCAAGTTCAGAAAAAAACACGTCTTGACGTTTCATTAAGTTTGTAAATTAACTCAGAAAGGATGTTTTTGTATTTCTTGAAGTATCCTATGTTCTAGTAATTTTGTCATTTTCTTTTCTTCACATGTTTTATGTTCCTTAAGTGTATGTGAGTATTTATTTTTTTGTTTCCAGGTACAAGGAGCTTTCTCTTGCATTTTATCTTTTAGTTGGCATTTTTTCTATACTTTAATGTGATTGTTTCTGCATACTAATGTAATTTTATTAATTTTTATGGTGGTAAGGACTGAACCTGCACCTGTTAGGCAGATGCTGGCACTCATAACCTCCACCTCAAGGCCCTGTGTATAAGTTTATTCTTGCTGTCTAGTCTGTTTTCTAGTACTGTCTCTAAACACAGCACTCGGGTAATTTATAAAGAAGACTTTTATTTAGCTCATGATTATGGAGGCTGGGAGGAGGCACAGTGCCAGCATCTGCGTGGTATCTGATGTGGCCTTTTTTTCCTCTTCCTTTGGGTGTTTGTTTGTTTGTTTGTTTGTTTGTTTGAAACAGTCTCGACGTAGCTCTTGCTGCCCTGGAACTCACTGTATAGACCACATTGGCCTCAAACTCAGAGATCTGCCTGCCTCCACCTCCTACGTGCTGGGATTAAAGGTGTGCACCACAAGGCCCAGCTCCAAGGTGAGGCCTTCTTGCTCAATATAGAGGTATGAATTCAGATGTCAGTTTGGTGCTGTGTACCTGGAGCAAATGTGATGAACTCCCAACCACAGGTTCTCGGCCAGTTTTATAATATTTCTTATTGTGAAGTGGGCCTTAAATCCAAACAAAAGGTAGTTGATCACTCCTGGAACATCTGTGCCATTTTTGCACCTGTGGGCATAGCTTGCCAGCTGGTTAACTCACAGGGTTCACAGCTGGATAAGAATGTTAATTGCTGTTTTCCTCTAAGCAGCCTGCATAGCACCTTCTAGTAATAAAGGCTAGCCAGCCAGGAGGAAGCTTCCTGGCTAGTACCAATTTGATTTCTTCATGTCCCATAACCATAAAAGAACATTTCTCAAGTATATTTGTTTATTTATGTTTTTAGTATTTTTAGACAGAATGCCTATTGAATTTGTCAAAGGCTTTTCTGTATTTCTGTCTGGAAAATGTTATGATTTTCTTAAATCTACTGAGGTAAAATGGTATTGCTGTATTTCTGACTGTGCAACCATCTATACTTCCTTGGCACAAAATTCTCCTGGTTGCAGAGAATTTCTTCTAATACGATGTTGAATATATTTTCAGTGTTCTTCTGAAATATCTTTTATGACTTTACTACCCATGTTACACTCGTTTCCTAGAAGATATTTGGATGTTTTATCATCTCGTGTTCCCTAACAGTTTATGCAGTATGGGGAACATTTTGTCTCTGAAGTACTCAACTATAACTCTAAAACAACAAAACAAAAGTTAGATCACTCCATGTGTATTGCTAATACTGTTTGTCTTCCACTTAAAATGTGGCGGCCATCTTCACCTGTGAGCCCCGTTTAATTCGCTTATCTACTTGTTCTCTAGTGTGGCTTTATGAAGTTGTCATGTAAATTTGTTGAGCCAAAACTGGTGGACATTTGGCTTTCACGTTATTTCAGACTACATTAAAAGAACATTTCTAAACCTATCTCTTGGCACATTTGTGGGAGTTCTGAGAATGAAGTCTTTGACCAAAAAAAAAAAAAAAAAAAAAAATCCTTTTCATGAAGAATTAATCTTCTAAGAAGAGCATGAAAAAGACAAGGCAGAGCAGAATTTTATAGAAAAGAAGAGAAAGGGCTGTGCCTTTGGGGCTTTGAATATCACAGAAAAAAAAACATCTCCAAGTAGTTCATCTCTAAGTAATTGTTTTTATTTAAGAGATTTGTTTAAAATCATCTGGGAATCTTATCAAAACAGCTTTCTGAACAATACTGCATTTTAGTTAGGCTTCATTAGTGGAAAAGTAAATTTATACTTTTCCTTGGTCATTAGGCTGAATATTGGTGCTTGAAAGTCAAAGCCTCGGTACTTTCTGAAAACACTCTAAAACACACCTCTTTCTGCCATTTGATTGCATTTGATGCAGAAAGGCAGAGTTATTTTGCAAGCCTACGCTTGGAAAGCATCGAGTTTCTCATAACATTTTGAAAAGTAACTGGGAACTTTGAAGTCATTTAAGTAGAACAGATGTGTATGCTTTCTGTCCAGTTGTGGTTGTTAGCATGTTGAGGAACCTGCCTTTTGCCTGTGTTTGTTTCCGGTTCTGGGGAACTCTGGAGACCACATCTGACTGGTTTGACCTTGCTCATTGAGTTTCCACTACAGCTATTTGCTTTCATGTTTAGGTCTACTAGAACAAATATCTTGCCTTTACAAATACTCCAATAAAGTCACTTTGTATCTACAGAGATTGAAATGGCCTTGTGTTCATTTGTTGTTTTTGTTTTAACAGACCAAAAATAATAAAAATAAAGGCACATTTTATAGTAGTGTTTTTCTTAATGGATCCAGAAAAGTAGCCTCCTTTTTGGAACTGTGTCAGCATTTCGTGTAGTATGGCTTCAGGGAATAGTGTCTAGATAGCAGTTATTTTGCTTAACCATGACCAAGTGTTCAAAGAGGTGCTTCAGCTTTTCCAGGAAGATGGACATCAGCTGTGCCAGCCACCGTATGCTGCAGTGTTAGCTGTGTCATAGAGGATTTTAGGAATAAGCCTGGCCCGTTGGAACTAAATATCTGAAGAAACATGGCTTTCTCTGTCTTCGACAGCAGCTCCCTGAGGGCAAGGGATGAGTTTTCATCCCTTCCATCTCTGCAGGCCAGAGCACCCCCAGTTCTGTGAGATGGAAGAGTTACATGACAATCTCCAGCCCCAGACGGCCTCTCACGGTTGCACTCCGCCATCTTGCCGTGAGTTATCATTGGCCTGACTCCAGGAGACTATAAACAGCTGTTACTGTTAAGCAGTTTCCCTCAGGCTTTTCAGCTGTGTCCACGGTTGGCCACTCTGGCCTCCTCACTCGACCACACTTGCCTTGATTTGCTGTTAGGATTTTTTTGTTGTGGCTTTAATTTGAGCCCTTCCTGCACTGTTAAACTTCCTAATCTCACCACAGTCCTTTTCCCTCCACTTTACTATTTAGGCCACCCTTTCTGATGATGCACCCGCTGGGCTCCAGGGATGGTGCTTCTGCTCTTCCTAGTCTCATTAAACTCGAAGTTTCTAGACAGGAGATTGCCACACTTCCCTGTGTCTGCCACCCTATGGCCCGGTGATTGCTCAGGGCATTCCCTGCACATGTTTTCCACGTGCTTTTTATGTTCTCTCTCCGCTACTCAAGCCTAACCTGAGTTTGATCCCTAGACCCATCTGGTGGAAGGAAAGAACCCACTCCTGAAAGTTGTCTTCTGACCTGCATACTGTGTGTGCCCACACATGAATGTACAGGTAAATAAATGTGTTGGTTTTTTTTTTTTTTTTTAAGTTTAAAGTACGAAGGAAGCCAGGGAGGGCTTGTTAGGGTACTGTGGAATGGGGGGAACTCTCAAAGATAGACCATGTGTGGGTCTGGCTCTACAGACACAGCACCTCCCTGAGGAAGTACACCTTGGAAGTTACGCCGTTCTGGATCCCAGTACTTAATATTTATTTAGAAAAACTGTAACCTTTATTTTTACTACATTTTTTTAAAATGTCATATGTATAGTGTGTCTCACTTCTCCGTCTTCACCAGTTCTTATGTGTCCTCTCCTCCCTCTTCAATCTGTGGCCTATTTTCAAAATATTGTGTATATATATATAGTATATACAATTTATAATAGCAAATATAGGTATTATAGCACATGTGTTATATAGTCTATTATATATCATTCACATGTATGTATTATGTAGTTACTATAATATGTATTTATAATGTATAATTTATATATTATATAATCAATATGATATATTCATTAATATACAATTTAATTATAAATAATAATAAATAAATGATAACTATCTTATTTATATATTATATAAATTATATACTACATAATTGTATTACTTAGTTATATAATATTGTATAATGAAATAATAATCTATAATATAATACAATTAATATAATTTTAAATATATTACCCATACACATACACTTATATGTATTTTATGGAACTTTAGGCAAATATAAAACATGATTTCCTATGGGTTTTTCAAACATCCTTACTGTTATTTATCCCTCCTATTCCTCTGTATTGTCCCAATCTCCTTCCCAATTAAAGATCCCTTCATTTCCCTCTTTCTCCCTTCACAGCAGCTGCTTTTCCCCTCCCCAGCCCACCATGCCCACACTTCTTCTAGTCTTTCCCGTTTCTGTGTCAGTCTGTGCTGTAACTTGATCTCAGGACTTGGAGCCCAGATGAGAAAGTGTGTGGTGTTTGTCTTTCCGGGTATTTACTGTATCCATCCATGCACCTGAATTGTTTATGATTTCATTTTTCTCTACAGCTGAAGAGTATTTTGTAGTGTATATGTGCCACATTTTATTATTAACTGAAGGGCATTAAGGTTGCTTTTATTTCCTGGCTTGTAAATGGAAGCAGAGACACCACTGAGCGGGTATCTGTGGGGGTGGATGTTGAGGACTTTGGGCATAGGCCAAACCATGGTATAGCTGGAAAATAGGCTGGACTTCATTTTAGCTTTCTGAGAATTCTCTACACTGATTTCTGGAGTGTTTCCACCAGTTTGCAATTCCACCAAAGTGAATGAGAGGTCCTTTCCCACATCCTCACCAGAGTGTATTGTGGAAGCCACATGTTTTAAACAAGCGTGAGAATTGTAAATAGCAAACTAGACACACATAAAGCAAGTTATTGCTCAGAGTTTCTACGGGCCCTATGCTATGTTTTAATAAAGGGGAAACATACCCATGGCTATAGTTACTAGTCTACTGACAGGATAAACTAGAAGGTTGCCAGAAATTGCTCACAGGTTATGTGACAGGGAGAGATTTTTTTTTTAATGTTAATTATTTGTTTGAAAGAGAATTACAACGCAGAAAATCTAGAGATGCTTGCTTCTTCTGAGCCCAGCTGTCCCATGTCCCCATTCTGCGATGCTGAATAGTTAAGTTAGCGTCACCTCTTCTAAGGAGCCCTTAGTGGCCGCCTTGTTTTCTGGCCTCTGCGGGCAGGCCGTCTGTTGAAAGTCACCCCATTAGGGTACAGTCTAGTCCAGTGTCCTCGGAGGGGGCCTCTGCAGCAGTGCCCGCTCACGTGACCTGCCTGAGCTGTCATGTGTGTTCCTGGTGGGATGTCTTGTAGCCATTAGATTTAGAGCCTCAACCTTATAGTGTCTGCATAGGAGGCCTTTGTAGCTTCAGTCGCTCGGGAGGATAATTGCTGAGGTGATTAGTGCTATTGAATGGAAATTACTCAGTGAGCTGCTAGAAATGCTCCCCTACTCCCTGGAAAATCTTCCTCAGGTCTGTGAAATCAGTTAGAGTTAGAGTAAAAGTAGGATTGGGCTAAGTCCTGGCTCCAAGTAAGAGTTTAGGTAAATTACTTAACACCCCAAGCCTTTATGTTCCCCGGTTCAAATGCAGGTAAAAATGGTTTCAGAGATAGTGAGAGTGTTTAGAGAGCCAGACAGAATAATGTGAACCCAACAACCAGCACCGTTCCCTAGCACAGAGGATATGCACAGCAGAGAGCTGTCGTGTTCTGAGCAGAGCAAGTTCCTGCCAGAAGAAAAGAAATCCCCATCACCGAAAACCACCACAGCAGATACACCATCATGATGTGCTGCCTTTGGGGCTGACATCACGTCCACAGGTCTCCCCTTCTGCACTCCTGCTGACCTCAGCATTCCTTCCCTGCGAATTCAGGGCAAGGGAACAGGGGCTCCAGAAATCGTAACTTGAAAGCTGAAACCATTTTCTTACAGAAAAGTATTGTTCTGTATGCCGGTTACCTTCATGAAACTACTCATGGGCTCTTTTGGCCATATCTGGCAATCAAAACCATCACATCTAAAATTGTTTCTATGGGAAAGTATGTTCCCAGCTCCTAACAATAGACTCAGAACTGAACTATTGGAATGCATCTTGTTTGAGGACAGTCTGTGTAGGCCAGCATTTGTGACTCACTGTCAGCGAGAGAGAAATGGCATTTATCACACTGTTTCTGTAGCCTATGGCACATACATTTCTCTGAGGTTATCGAGGATCTAAAGTTATTTACAATAGTAACCATATAAACCTATATCACATGCTGCTGCTGTCTGGAATCTTGTGTTTCCGCCATTAACCCAGCAACTAAGATGTACTTACTGTGCTCTTTAGACATCTTCAGAATTCACTATTTTTAAGGAAGGCAGAGCTTGTATTTTTGCATGTGCCTCCTGTGGTTGCGTAACTGGCTGCTGAAGCCCTGTCTCCTCCCTGCCCCCCTCCCTGCTCCGAGGCTTCTCTGCCCATGTTTGGTAACTGTTCCACAGCAGATTCGGCCACTGAAGCAAGCCAGCAGAACCCTCATTCGGACGAGCTGAAAGCTGAACAGCTCAGACCTCAGATTTAAGAATCTGCTGTGTGTAGCTGAGCAGTGGGTTGCTTGGCCGGCATGCGCAAGGGCCTGGGCTGCATCCCAGCCTGGCAAGAAGAGATAAAAAATTTCTCCTGTGCAGTGAGTCAGTGGATGCTGCCTACATGAACACAAGTAGGTTTGGAGCAAAGTTGCCGAGGGGAAAGCCATGTTCTAAATGGGGTTGCTGGGCTACCAACCCCCCCCACACACACACACACGCCGAATGCCTTATTTTAAATTCTCTTCTGTAAGTCTCAAGGGCTCACTTCTCTAACTCTCTTGTTTGCATTTTGTGTGATCACTATGAAAAGCATCGGGCACACCTTCACTTCTTCCTTTCTTAAATCCTTGTAATTATGACCAGAACAACTTCCAGGTCCTCTTGGCTGTCTTATTCTAGGCTTGTACTCAGCCAAACTACTTCAAATTAATCTTGCTAAGCTGGAGAAGATAAGCTCAGGCATGAATTCCCTCTTCACCACAACGGCTGGGTCCAAGCCCACTCTCGGTATTACTTACTGGCTCGCAATAAAGGCCGAGAAGACCCTTCCTAAGCCAGAGTGTCTTCTCTGCTTGAAGGGACAGCTGTAGTTTCCTGAGGACTGTGGGAATCGAGCAAGCTGACATGCAAGTGAAATTCCTGGTGCTCACACATGCAGAGAGACATGCACACACATATACACAAATACAAACCTGTGGTCATTTATGAAATGCCTACTTTGCATCAATCACAAAGATGAGCAACAGAGTCCTGAAGATCATCTTTGTGCAAACACAGACACTGAAATGGCAGCACATGCTGTAATAAAGGTTTGTAGGTGATGCTGGGAAATCCAGGACAAAGGCAGTCACTGGCCAGGGCATTTCAATGGCCTCACAGAACAAGGAAATTGGTTATTTTCAAAGGCAAGGTACTCACAGAATACCATGTTATTCTTTGTAATTATATATTATTGTTCATTATCTTCAAATAAATTTGAGAGTAAAGGCTAAGGTAGTTCTCTGGAACAGGGCTCTCGGCACTGGGAAAGAAAGCATAGATCAAGAGTCCACAGATCAAGACTACCAAAAGGAGGTGGTCTGAGGACCTCTCGGGTCCTTCCACTCATTCAGTGAGCACATACTGACAATCAAGTTCTCGTGAAGAGGATGGCTTACTTTGGAAGACATTGAACAAACCGCCTAAGTACAATCGTAATAGGTGCCACAGTAGCAAATTCAGGGTACTGGGAAGGTGTAACTGGGGACTGTGGCGTAGGTGGCAGTTGGGGGTGGCTTTGGGAGAAATGGCATTTAACTTGAAACCTAACACAGGCAATGGGATGAGCATGTGTGAAGATCTCCTGTGGGAAAACTTGGCCAGGAAAGGGTGAGGTCAGAGCCTCATGGGAGGAAGTAGATTAGAGTGTAGGGATGTTAGTAGGTCTGGGACTTTGGAGATAAGGTGACGTCCATGACTTGGGCTGGGGATTTGTTTGGTAGAGGGCCTGCCTTCTTTGTACACATGAAGCCCCGTGTGCCGTTCCTATCACCAAAAAAAAAAAAAAAAAAAAAAAAAGCTGGGCATGACGATACATACCTGTAATACCACCACTAGGGACAAGGACACAGGAGGACCAAAAGCTCAAGGTCACCATCAGCTGCACAGCTGCTTAGGGGAGACTGGCCTGTGCTCCATGAAACTTGCCCTGGGGAGGAGGAGGGCGAGCAGGGCAGAGACAGATACACACAGAGGGGGATATGTAAGTCAAAGGTCTGTATGTCCTATAGAATAATTGCCACCAAACTTTGCAAACCATGTACCTTTACTCAGGTATTTTATGGGCCAGGGTGAGCTCAGTGCTTACCAGCCATCCATGATGCTCTGGGTGTGGTGCCGTACGCCTGTAATCCCAGGAGGATGAGCCCGAGGACCAGAAGCTCAGCCTCATTCTCAGCTGCGGTTAGTTCAGTGCCCCTCACAGTGTCAGAGGCTGAAGTCTGTGGCTGCTCCACCCCCTCCTGTGCGTCACCCCGTGGCCAGGGTCGAATAGTAGGACAAGGTGGCCCGGAGTCCCACAGTCCCCTTTAAGAGCCCACTTTTCGTAATGTTACACAAGCCCCCACTGGGCCCTACCCCATAAGGGTGCTCCACTTACCAATGCCATCTGCCTTGGTCCCAGCCCTTTAACATGTGGACCCTTGAGGGGCACTTACGATAAAGCCGTAGGAGATTTCTGGAACGGAGCTGGTGAGTTCAAGATCGGGAGAGAGTCACATTTACTGTAATAACCTGGGTAGGAGGTGAGGAGAGCGGGGCGAGGAGGAGTGCAGAAAGACAGGACATCTCCACAGACGATGGCAGTACTACTGTGGGGTGGGGCTGGGGTGGATGGTGAGCTAGCTGACAGGAATGGGTCCTCATTCTAGCCTGCAGCGATTTCAGTGACGGTAACTTCTGGCACAGCTGAGTAAATGTGCCTTTGACATTTTGGAAGAAAGATAACAGTTAAAATGCCAAAAGGCTCCTTTAGCAGTGTTTTATGATTGTTTTGTGAGAGATGATCTCTTTAGTGCACAAGGCTTTTTTTCTCGCTTGTTTGTTTGTCTGTGGCGCCTGGCAGGAGAGTATTCCACTACTGATGTATACTGTAACCCATTTTCATCTTTTTCCTCTTCCCTCAGAATTTTTGCTGAAAGCCAGTATCTACAGGCTTCACTTTCTCACAGAGCAGCCTCTGGGCTGTAAAGGTTACAGGATCATTTTCATCATCTGCAATTTGTGGTACACACACAGTGCTCACAATTCCTCCCCCTTTTCACTGATCCCTCTGATGGTCCTTTCTTTGCTTGGTTTGTTTAACTATTTGAGTCTGTTTCTCAGCAGGCAGCACCGAAAGTTATGTTAGAAACTGATATGTGCACACACATGCAAAAGAGAGGTGTTCTAACCTGTCTCTTGCAGGTATCTTTCGCACTTTTCCAGAGAATACCAGGGAGTTCCTCATGAAGTCAGTCCTTGGCACGGTGCTCATCACCGTGGTAAGGTAAGTGTCAGCTGTTGCTACTATTTTTTTGAAAGATCTATCTATCTATCTATCTATCTATCTATCTATCTATCTATCTATCTA
>NW_026596244.1:12072167-12101662 GCF_907164565.1 Psammomys obesus | reverse complement strand
CTATCTATCTATCTATCTATCTATCTATCTATCTATCTATCTATCTAATGTAGGAGTGCCCTATCTGCATCTACGCCTGCATGCCAGGAGAGGGCATCGGATCCCCATATAGATGGTTGTGAGCCACCATGTGGTGGCTGGGAACTGAACTCAAGCTCTCTAAAGAGCAGACAGTGCTCTTAACCTCTGAGCCATCGCTCCAATCCTGTTGCTACTGTTCTTAACATCTTTTGGTTCTCTAATGGGTCCAAACAGATAATGACTGCAAAGCTTCTGTGAACTAAGTCCATGTATGAACATACGTTCATCTCTTCAAAGCAGAGTCCTTTTCACTGCTGCTGGAGTGCCAAGTTACAGGAATGCTGGATGGAACTCAGTCAATAAATGAGATCCCAAGGGCTGTGACAGTCACAGACCTGTGCCATCATTAAAAATGGCAGCTAGAAAGACAGAATCTGGAATAATAGTTATAATGGAAACTGCTGATTGTAGAAACAAAACAAGGTGTTGTGTTTTCTGTTAATGTTGGTAATTACTTCTGCTTCACTTTCTTGGTAATAAAAGTTGGAAAGCAAGCCCCAGACAAGAGCCTGGTTGGTGAGCCAAGATCATACGAGGATTTTTTCCCTTTTCTTTTCCTTCCTGTCCACCCATCCCCCCTTTTTCTTTCTTTCTTTCTTTCTTTCTTTCTTTCTTTCTTTCTTTCTTTCTTTCTTTCTTTCTTTCTTTCTCTCTTTCTCTCTCCCTTTCTCCTCTCTCCCTCTCTCTTTCTTTTTTTTTGACAGGGTCACTATTTGACCAGGCTGGCCTTGAACTCACAGAAATCCACCTGCCTCTGCCACCATGCCCAGTTGGAGGATGATAATCCATTAAGTTGAATGCCAATTTTTTTTTTCTAGAAAATAGTTTTTGTAACTCTTGAGCTAGTTCTAGAGAAATGCAGCTTCTTACATGCACAGATTTCTATAAGACTGGTAATTACTTTGGTGAGAAAGGGGGTTTTCCTTAGTCAAATGCCTGAAGCTCATTTGTAATATCGCATTCACTGGTGAGTTCAGAAACCACCGCTGACTTCGTGGGCTGCGGTTGGGGTCCTCTCTGTGTCCCTTCGTGAGTACCACCCTGTACTCAGCGCTGGAGGAAGCAGAGAGGCCTGGACGTGTTCTCAGCTCTGCACTCAAGCAGGGCACATGGTGCTCATTTAAAGACAGGGAGGGGCGGGGTTGAAAATGGACTGGTGGGGAAGAGCACTTTCTCTCCTAGGTGAGGCCCCTGGTTTAGGCCCCAGCACCTACATGGCAACTGAAACCATCTGTCACTTCTGTTCCCGAGGACCCAGCACCTCTCCTGACCTCTGGGGCAACTGAAACCATCTGTCACTTCTGTTCCCGAGGACCCAGCACCTCTCCTGACCTCTGGGGCAACTGAAACCATCTGTCACTTCTGTTCCCGAGGACCCAGCACCTCTTCTGACCTCTGGGGCATGCAGCGCACATGCACATATGCAGGCCAACACCTATGCACATGAAATTAAAAAAAATGAACCTTAAAATAATAAAGACAAGGCGAGGGTTAATCAGTATAGTTTTCTTAGTTGTGAGACATGCCATGATCGAAAAAAACAAAAGCAAATTTAAATCAGGGGAAGTCAAGGCAAGAATTGAGGCAGAAACCACGGCAGGAGGAAGGCTGCTGAGTGGTGTTCTCCCCTGCTCAGCCACCTTTCTTATACAGCCCGGGACCAGTAGTGCGCTGGACTCTTCCTTATCAGCCATAAATCAAGAAGGTGCCCCACAGACATGCCCATAGGCCGGCATGGTGCAGCCAGCGCGTCAGTGGTCCCCTCTTCCCAGGGGCCTCACTTTAATAACCACAGTAGTCAAGACACTAGTCGCTGACCAGAAGGGACAGTTCCCCTGCTGTTTGATGCCCCAGGGATAGACGAGGAAAGAGTGAAACTGAGGTTGTTACGAGTTTAAGGTAAGCGCTGTGCACTGCTTGTCAGAAGGCAAGGCACTTCCGTATCCCCCAGACACATGGCCACCAGGGAGGAGCGCCCGGAAAGGGGGGCAGAGTGTGTTGGCAAGCATTCACATGTCCCAGAATGACCTTAGAGCAGCCAAGGCCTACTAGACCCGAGTGCACATCGTCATAGCACACACCTCAGTGAAGAGAGAGGGTGTGTACACAAAGTTCCTTGATACTGTGTAAGTCCCCAGAGCTGGACCATATCATGGTAAAGGTACAAGGGAGACCCTCAAAAATAGCTGAAATTAAAGAAAAAAAGGGGGAGGGGAAGCTGTGGTTCAGTCTCTGGACCTGGGACTTAAAGTGGAAAACAAGCTGATACAGAAAATGAGGTTATGCTCTTTGACGAGAGTAACTTTGTAGGCTGAGGACCGTGAGCAGGACTTTTTCGTATGAACTTTGGAAAAAAGCTTCAGTTTTCCCTGACTACCCCAGTGCACGCCCTTTAGGACATGTGTGATAGGCTTGTCACACCGCAGCTCCGGAATGAAAAGCTGAAGAGACGGTCCCGATTGCCAAGGCCAGAGCCACCTGAACAGTCGCCTGAGATGGGCTTTGAAGCTGGCAGAAGACAGGATTGTCTTTCCACTTATTTTATTTATTTGGTGTTTCTGTTTCTTAAGCTTGTTTTGTTTCTGGTGCTCGACACAGAGCCCAGGGCGCGGTTAGTGGGAGGCAAGGCCTCCAGCCCTGGCCTATGGGCTGGATTTGTTGATGGTAGTGGGCTTATTTTTTAAATGACTTCATTTCTTTTTAATCATGAACACGAAGGACATGAACACGAAGGCACCCTGGGGTGCTGGAAGAGGACGTTAGATCTCTGGAGCTGGAGTTACAGGGGTTGTGAACAGCTCAGTGTGGGTGCTGGGAACCGAACTCTGCCTCGGCAGGAGATGAAGCCTTGGAACGTGCGAGCCGTTTCTCCAGCGTGTTTGCTTGGTGTTTGGAGATGGGGTCTTGTTATGAACCTCTGGCTGGACGCTTGCTGCGTAGCCCAGGCTGCCCTGGAACCTAGAGCAGCCCTGCTTCCGCCCAGCTCTGGGCACCAGAGTGCAGGCGCACCGCCGAGCTCCGCGCGGTTTCAGTGTTAAAGACCGCGCTGACATTTTAGCCTTCAGAGGCAGCTTGCCCAATGCGTGGGCCTTGGCCCAGAGTGCCAGTGGGAGCTAAAGTTGCCCCTGAGAAGTTGCAGGTGGCAGTGGACACGAGCCGGAGGGTAGACCTGACCCCCTTGCTCAAGGTCTGAACGCCAGGGCCAGCCACCCAGGGCTGTGAGGATGTAACTCAACACAGAGCAGAGAGCAGAGCTGTTTGGTGGGGAAACAGCCCAAGAGCACCCCGTGAGAAATGGAACTCACAGCAAAACCAACATGAGCAGGAGATGGGGAAGAACCCAGAAGTGCTGGGGAAAAGTAAAAAGGGTCCGGGAGAGGAAGAGGAGAAAGCATTAGCAGCACTCGGGGATTTCTGATGCCAGCGGAAGTAAAAGCCACAGAAGCAGAAAGAGGAACTCGGCTTCAGAAGGGTATATTTCCCAGTGTCCTCTTCCATTCCCCTCCCCCAAGAAGCAACCAAATAGAACGAATGAAAGGAAATGTCCAGTTTGTGCTTGAGACCTCACGTTGAGGCAGGATGCAATGCTCTGTCTAAAAGAGGACTGCCTCAGTTGGAGGGGAGGAGAAATTCCTAGACAGGAATGTGGCCCTTTGGCATCCAGAGGGGCCTGAACCTTCTACCCAATTTTAAAGCTAACACTTGAAGAAAAAAGTGTGGGGACTCAGAAAGCTTTCATGTCATGTTCACGAGGAAGAGGAGCAGAGTAGAAAAGGAGAAAAGCAACATCGAAACAGAGTCTTCTAAGAAGTTTTTTTGTTTGTTTGTTTTTTTGTTTGTTATTCGTGCTCATGGCCAGTCATGAAAATAAATGGTGTGTCTCTACCTGCAGCTGGCAGCTTGCAAACTGAAGGCAGAATACGAGAAAGTCACTGTTGAGTTCCCAGCTGCTCTTCCCATTTGCTAAGAGCTGATGCAACCGTGTGAATCCTGCCCAATCTGGAGAACCAGGCATAGATCACCACCACCTTAAAATATCCAGATTGAGCCGGCATGAGAACAGTCAGCAGCCGAGAGGTGAGACTTTGGAAGATGTCTCAAACTGCGGCGAGAGGCGTGTTGCGTGAAATGTATCCCCTTGACTGTTCCACAGGGAACGGCTCGGTGGCCCTGTATTTACACTGATGTGCAGCCACTGCCACCGCCCATCTTCAGAAACCATTGCATCTCCACTGAAGCTCTGTGCTCACTGAAAACAGTCCTGGGGCCTGCAGTGGTGGCAGAGCAGAGCACCTGCTCTTTGAGAAGTCAGGGACTCAAGTTCCTAGTACCCGCATGGTGGTTCGCAACTATCTTTACCTTCTTAACTCCAGTTCCAAGGGACCCAGTGAGCGTCTGTGGGCATCAGGCACATGTGGTATTCATACATACATGTAGGCAAAACATTCCCACATGTAAAATATAAACACTAAAATTAAGAAATACTAGCTGCTCCCTTTCCCCAGCTGTTGGCAATGACCTTCCCACTTTTTGGGTCTGTGAATTAACTAAGTTCCCTCCATGGATGGCATCACATATCTGTTCTTCGGAACTGGTTAGCGTACAAGTGACCTGTGTGAGCATGTGTGAGCACTTCCATTAGCGCACAGAATGAGACTACTTGCTGAGGGAAATGCCTGACATAAAAGTCTTTCTTCTAAAGATTATCTGCCTCACAGTCTCTCCTTGCTAGGCTTAGGGATCATTGAGGAAGAGGGGATGAGAAGATTAAAGACATGGACACAGTGGGATTACAAGGAAACAGCATGCTCCAGACAGAACAGAACACACAACAGAACACAACCCACAACAGATGTGGCAGCACGCACAAAACTGCCACAACGCAAACCAGACAAAATTCCAACAGAGAGGGAGGCGGGCGCAAGGCCCACTCCCACGTGAGGAGCAGTTGGCAGTTGATGGCTGCTGGGAGGGAGAGAGCCCTTTTTCTTTAAAGGTGAGGCCCTTGGTAGGTCATGCTTCAGTGGATGCTATCACCCCAAGAGCGTATTGGGTGCACAATTTGGAATTGACAAGTTTAAAAAGAAACAAAGGAAGATACAGAGGTAGGTGGGCAGGCTCAGATCTGGAAGGAGGTGGGAAGGGGTTGAATATGACAATTTCGAAGACTCAGTTCAAAATGTATGTCTTTGTATTGTGGTTCATGCCTTACCCAAGCTCTGAGGCGACTGCCGTTAGTTCAGGGCCAGCCTCATCTACAGTGTGAGATTTTATCTCACAGATCTTAAGCTCAAAACATACACATCCACGTCGTGTTTGAAGCTGTCAGAGCATGCGAGGTAGATTGGGATGTGTTTAGTCACAAAGGGGGCCAGAGGCCAACTTCAGGGTGCTCTTGTTCTCAGCCCTCTTCTCTGTCTCAATTGGGCCATTTTCCTGGTTTTCACTTTCATTTTGCTTTATTGTTTGAGATGAAGCTAGTTTTGAGCTTCCTGGGCTCAAGCTGTCTGTCTGGGTCAGTTTTCTGAGTACCTGGATCCGCAGGCGTGTGTGGCTGTGCCTGGCTGGAGACGGCTTCTTCTAGTCTCACTGACAAGACAGTACATCCAGATGCTCCTTTGCTGGTAAATGAGATAGTGTACCATGTCTTGCCTGTCCAACAATATGGTTACATTTTCCCAGCCTGGAATGAAGTTCTGTGTGGGGTAGTCAAGAGATGGTTATTGAGCACCAGTATTAGTCTGTCACTCGTCTTCCAGGGCTCAGGGTGTCACAGTTGTGCAATGGCTGCCTAGGACTCTCCAGGGACTGGCTCAGTCCAACACGCAGTCTTTTGGTGGGGGGGGGGCCTGGATCCAATTTCTCCAATTTCCATTTCTCCTTTTAGTAGCCCTGTGCTTTTCAGGGAAACCAAGAATATTACCAGAGACTTAGAAAAGCAGCAGAGTATTGTATTTTAGATGCTTTGAAATGAGAATTTTTCTACAAATGACATTATTTAACATTTGGAAGTATGTTAGCTGTAGCTTTCTGTTAGTGTGTGTGTGTAACTTTCGTAATCCTAGCTACTTGGAAGGCTGAGGCAGACGGCTTGTGAATTTACATAACACCATGTCCAAAAAGCAATTTCTGGGGCCTCAGACATGGCTCAGTAGTTAAGAATGAGTGCTTTTCTTGCAAGAGGACTTGAGTTAGCTTCCCAGCACCTACACAGAATGGTTCACTACCAGCTGTGCCTCCAGCTCCAGGGGAGCCAGCACCCTTTTCTGGCCTCTCTGGGCAAATGCGCGCGCACATACATGCACACACACACACACACACACACTTACTGTATATACAATACATTAATGCAGATAATGTGTATATAATATGTAAATATGTATTTGAAAGTATAGTTCAATGGTGGAACATGTACTTAACATGGATGGGTCCAGTCTTTGATCTCCAGAATAAAGATACAAGATAAAAAATATTTACCATTTGCAGATAGACTGCTACTGGGTAAAGCTTTTTTTTTTTTTTTTTTTTTTTTTTAAAGATTCTTCTAGCATTCAAAGGATAAGGAATCTTTGAATTAAGAACCTTTTACACAACAACTTTACTTTGACACTCTACAGTAACATATCCAGATATGTGTGTGTAAGAGAGAGTGAGAAGAAGAGGGAGGGAGGAAGGGAGGAAGGGAGGAAGGAAGAGCGAGGGAGAGACACACCGGGGGTGGGGAGAGTGTGTTACCAGTCTCTGCTGTTCTGTGATCTCTTACCTCTCAGGGTTGTGACTAGCTTGACCCTGCACTTCCGTTCAGCTGAGTGATTTCCATTCTGCTGTGCAGAGACACCTTCACCCACACAGTTGCCACGGTAATTCTCACAGGGTTTCTCTCAACCCACCCAAAGTTATTTATATCATCACTTCAGCTTTGAAGTCTGTAGTTATGTCTGTAAACTACTTAAAACAAAACTCACCAGGGTTTCCCAGAAGCAGCTCCAGGTTAGAGTCCTCCGTGTGAGAACATAAGTTCTGAATGGGTGGCAGCTTCACTCTTACCCTCCCCGAGTTCCCACTCACAGCATCTGTCCCTCTGTCACCGCAGCTATATCTAGTCTCATCTCAAAAACCGGTCCAGATGAAGGCTCACAGTTCTTCCTGGTTCAGACGGTGTGGCTATACAGTTAAGGCTGGGGCCATGGCAAGCTACATTTTCCACAGCAAATTCAACCTCACATTCCTGAGTGATTGTTGCCTACCCTGTTAGGTGGTTGGTTTGCCTATTTGTTCAGAAATGCTGCCCAAAATACACAGAAGACTAAATGGATTCAAGGGCACTCAAGCATCTCAAGAGTAAGGCTGACATCAGGACCATCTTACAGCTTACAGATGCTCATGCCATCTCCCTGTGTGACCCTGTACATGGCCCTTACAGCTCAGTGGAGGGCATTTGCCTAGCAGAAGCAAAGCCTTAGCCCCAGAAAAATAAAAATTAAAGAAGGCAGAGAAGAGGAAGGGAAGGAAGAGGAAAGAGCAGTCAGGTCTACTTGAAGGACACACAGTGAGCTCTCTGCCTTGGACAAATGAACTCAGGTCTGCCAGGGGAACAGTGACTACCCGTGAGAGCTACAGGAGGCTTCATCAGGTAAGACAACCCGGGCCTCACGGCGCTCACCGTCTGTGTCATTACGAAATCCACACTTACGTGTCTAGCTTTATCACTGTGCTATTCTCGGCCATGTAGTTTAGGGAAGCTTAGTGAGGCACACGGCTGTGTTTATCTTAATCGTGGTTGTTGTATGGTATCATGAATTACAGTATATTGGAAAGAAATTGTTAAGTTACTGCATGTAGACAGATCAGCACAGCAAAAACATGGAATCGGCAGGTGTAGCAGGTTTTCGGGGAAGGCAATTCATTTCTGAGGTTGAATGGCTGCGGAAGAGACCAATGCTAGAACTGTGGCCGAGAATCAGTGAGGAGAGCCTTACAGGCTCTGCTGATAATTCGGACGTTATTCTGGGTACCAGGGAAACCTGCTAAGGTTTAGATCAGGAGAGAGCAATCTGTGTTTTAGAGGGATCTGTGGCAGCAGCAGCAGAGCACACTGCAGAAAGGGGTGTTGGAGGTTCCCATTAGCTGTTCTGAGAGTGGAAAGAGGAAGGCCAGATACCGAAGAGAAAGAGAGTATTGTTATTAGAATTAAGAAAACGGAAAGAGTTGAAAATCATCAGGTTTTGACTTTGGGTTTGCACATTGTGCAAGAAACCAAGATATGAGAAAGAAGAAGAGAAGCAGGGAGTGGGCAGGGGGTTATTAAGACAGTTCTGAGCTTGTGAGTCTCAGGAGCTGACCCTTCCCAGGGAAAGCCATTGTGTTTGCTATAAGATTGAGCCCAGAAGAGAACTTGGAGTGAGAAGTTCTCTGAGGTGAGATCCTTGGGGCCATTTGATCAGCTAAGAGAAACGACATAAGAGAGGAGACAAGGACAGACACTGAAGCTCTGTTGTGGTCTGAATGAAAATGGTCCCCACAGACTCATGTGTTTGAGTGCTTGTGCCCAGTTAGTGGAACTGTTTGGAAAGGATTAGGAGGTGTGGCCTTGTTGAAGAAGGTGTGTCACTGGGAGTGGCTTTTGAGGTTTCTAAAGCTCATGTCAGGCCCAGTCTTTCCATCTCGCTTTACCTAAAATTTGTAGATCATATATAAGCTCTCAACTACTTTTCCAGCACCATCTCGACTTGCCTGCTGCCACGCTGGTCATGAACTCACTCTGAACTGTCAACACACCCCCAGTTAAATGCTTCCTTTAATAAGTTGCCTTGGCCATGGAGTCTCTACACAGCAATAGACAGTAACTAAGACGGATTCCTTCCCCCCTTTCAGATGTTCAATTCCTTCTTCCCTCTTACAAAAAATCGTCTAAGCCCACAGGCCATTGCTAGTGGGGATGATAGCGTTTCAGAGGTCCTTTGTCTTTGGCACTGTAAGAGATAAACTGGTACTTTTGAATCCAGGAGTGTTTCTCTGGGAGTTGACAGATTTGTAGCTGTAGGTAATACAAACACTTTGTAGAATCAGCTCACCTGGGCATTCATCAGCTGTGAAATGTCTACACAAATCCTAGGCACAGGGCCAGCACGAAACAGAGCAGAGGAAATGCTTGCATCAGCATCCAGCCACAGCAATTGCAAAATCCTGTCATTGTTAACAGAGGCTGCTGTGATGCCAACCATCTAGGTAGTTTCTAAGGGTGACAGACGAGGGGACGACAGACAGGGTGATCGAAGCAAGGCTTGAAGATTGTACAGCCTGGAGTGTGACCCCAGTAAAGTGTGTTAATTCAGGTTGGAGTAGCCATCTAGGATTCATTCCTGCTCTTAGTGAAGTCAGGAATGGGGAGCTGGGACTTGGCTCAGTCACTAGAACACTTGCTATGCAGAGGGAGGGTCTAAGTTTGGATCCCTGACCCCCACGAGAAAGCCAGGACTGTCTGTGTGCATCTGTGTGCACAAGTACACACACACATACTGAACATATAACACACGTAGATCTCTCTTTCTCTCAAGAATTAAAAGTTGAATATGAAACTTTAATGAAATATGATGATTGAGAAAACAAAATCAATATTAAATATAATTTTATTAAAATAAATAAGTAAATCATTTTAGACAATTCTTTTTTCTGGTTCTCTTCTTATTGTTATTTATTACAATTTATTCACTTTGTATCCCAGCTGTGGCTCCCTCCCTCCCTTTTCTCCTTCTATGGCCCTCCCCCAGTCCACTGATAGGGGAGGTCCTCCTCCCCTTCCATCTGATCCTAGCCTATCAGGTCTCATCAGGACTGGCTGCATCATCTTCCTCTGTGGCCTGGCAAGGCTGCTCCCCCCTCAGGGGGAGGTGATCAAAGAGCCAGTCACTGAGTTCATGTCAGAGACAGTCCCTGTTCCCATTACTAGGGAACCCACTTGGACAATGGGCTGCCACAGGCTACATCTGAGCAGGGGTTCTAGATTATCTCCATGCATGGTCCTTGGTTAGAGTATCAGTCTAAGAAAAGGCCCCTGGGCCCAAATATTTTGGTTCTATTGCTCTCTTTGTGGAGCTCCTGTCTCTTCCAGGTTCTATAACTCCCCATTCTGTCATAAGATTCCCTGCACTCTGCCCAAAGTTTGATTATGAGTCTCAGCATCTGCTTTGATACCTTGCTGGGTAGAGTCTTTCAGAGGCCCTCTGTGGTAGGCTCCTGTCCTGTTCCCTGTCTTCTCCTGCTTCCAATGTCTATCGCATTTGTCCTTTTGAATGAGGATTTGAGCATCCTCCCTAGGGTCCTCTTTGTTGTTTACCTTCTTTAGGAGTATAGATTTTAGTATGTTTATCCTATATTATATGTCTAATAACCACTTAGGAGTGAGTATATACCATGTGTGTCTTTCTGCTCTGAGTTACCTCAGTCAACATGATCTTTTCTAATTCCCACCATTTGCCTGCAAATTTCATGATTTCCTTGTTTTCAATTGCTGAGTAATATTCCATTGTGTAATTGTACCACAATTTCTGTATCCATTCCTCCACTGAGGGACATCTGGGTTGTTTCCAGGTTCTGGCTATTACAAATAAAGCTGCTAGGAACATGGTTGAGCAAATGTCCTTGTTGGGTACTTGAGCATCTTTTGGATATATGCCTAGGAGTGGTATAGCTGGATCTTGAGGTAGCACTATTCCTGATTGTCTGAGAAAGTGCCAGATTGATTTCCAAAGTGGTTGTACAAGTTTACATTCCCACCAGCAATGGAGGAGGGTTCCCCTTTCTCCAAATCCTCTCCAGCATGTGCTGTCAATTGAGTTTTTGATCTTAGCCATTCTGATGGCTGTAAGGTGAAATCTCAGGGTCATTTTGATTTGCATCTCCCGATGACAAAGGACATTGAACACTTCTTTAAGTGTTTCTCTGCCATTCGATTTTCCTCTATTGAGAATTCTCTATTTTTTTCTGTATCCCATTTTTTAATTAGATTGCTTGCCTTGTTGTTAACTTTTTAAGTTCTTTATATATTCTGGATATTAACCCTCTGTCAGATATAGGGTTGGTGAAGATCCTTTCCTAGTCTGTAGGCTGTCGTTTTGTTCTGATGACAGTGACCTTTGCTTTACAGAAGCTTTTCAGTTTCATGAGGTCCCATTTATTGATTGCTGCTCTTAGAGCCTGTGCCGTTGGTGTTCTGTTCAGGAAGTTGTCTCCTGTGCCAATGAGTTCAAGGCTCTTCCCTACTTTTTCTTCTAACAGTGTGTCTGGTTTTATGTTGAGGTCTTTGATCCATTTGGATTTTAGTTTTGCGCACGGTGATAAATATTGATCTATTTGTATTTTTCTACATGTAGACATCCAATTAGACCAGCACCATTTGTTGAAGATGCTGTCTTTTTTTCCATTATATGGTTTTGGCTTCTTTGTAAAAAATCAGGTGTTCGTAGGTATGTGGATATATTTCTGGGTCTTCTATTTGATTCCATTGATCCTCCAGACTGTTTCAATGCCAGTACCATGCTGTTTTTTGTTTCCTTGTTTGTTTGTTTAGTTTTTTTTACTGTTGTTCTATAGCATAGCTTGAGATCAGGGATGGAGCTACCTCCAGATGATCTGTTATTATATGGGATTCTTTTAGCAATTTTTTTAAATTTTTCCATATGAAGTTGAGAATTATTCTTTCAAGGTCTGTAAAGAATTGTGCTGGTATTTTGATGGGAATTGCATTGGATCTGTAGATTGCTTTTGGCAGGATGGCCATTTTCACTATGTTAGTCCTGCCGATCTTTGAGCATGGGAGATCTTTCCACCTTCTGATCATCTTAGACATTTCTTAAAGGTAATTAATATCACAGTTATTTTCCTGTGGCACAATTAGGATGGGCCTTGTAGAGGAGGTGGGTCAGAAGCAGTGGACAACCTTCAGCTGGGCAGAGGAGGAAGGGCAGAGTGAGTAAAGGCAGGGCAACAGGCGGCCGCAAGAGTGCAAGCCTAATGTAAGTGCTCATTGCAATGGCAAAGCGAGCGGTTTCCCTACGTGGCCCTTTTTAAAATCAGTGTTGCTCATTCAGCTTCCCAGCATCTCGGTTGATGGTGACTCTGTCCTGCTGGCTGTTCAGGCCACAGACCTGAAGTCAGGCTTCCCCATCTCTCACACGCCAGGTCTTTTTGTTCAGTATTTTTATTGTTCGTTCTGAGACACGGTTTCTCCATGCAGCCGTGGCTCTCCTGGACTCACTCTGTAGAGTAACCTGGCCTCAAATTCACAGAGGGCCGCCTGCCTCTGCCCCACTCGGTTCTGGGATCACAGGTGCGCGCCACTGCTCCGGGCAACGTTCTTATCGTCAAGTTGCTGTTTACTACTGTGTGTGTCCAACACGTGTTCCTGTGTATGGTATGATATGGGTGCGGGTGTGCCACAGCACTCAGTAGCCGTCAGAGCACGGTATGGAACCCATCCTCTGTTTCCACTTTCCCATGCGTGTCGTGTCCAGGATTGAACTCAGTTCACCAGGCTTTCAAGGCAAGCTCTTTTATCACTGGGCACGTATTTTGAACAGTCTTTTATCTCCCTTTAGAACCTATTTGAAACCTGGCTGCCTCTCAGCCTCTCCACTGCCAATGCCCAGTACAAGCTGCTCCAACTCTGGCCTGGATTGCTACGTGGTTCTCCTCGCTGCTTCACCCTTGCTGTTGCTGCTCTGCCTTCAACAGCAGCACGACAGCCACACGGATCCCACAGAGTGCACATCAGATCACGTGACCCTGATGAAACCCTTTTGTGGCTCCTTAAATTATAGCAGATAAGGTCAGCACATCTGCTGTGGCCTCTGAGGGGCTGACACCTGTTCCTCTCTGACCTTATCTCCAGCATGCTCGCCTTACACAGCTCTGGCCTCACATAGCATCCTCCCGTTTCAAGATCTCAGCTGTGCTCTGCCGAGAATGAGCTTTCCCAGAGAGCTGTGGGGTAAATTTTGCCTGCATGCAATTTTTAAAAAATTTTTAAATTAGTTAATTTATTCACTTCATATTTTGAAGGAACCCCCTCTCTTCTCTTCCCAGTCCCACCCTCCCTCTTCCCCATTTCCTTCCTCCCCTTCTCAGAAAAGGGGACCCTTTTGTACCCTTTTGTACTGGCACATCCAGTTGCATCAGGAATAAGCACATCCTCTTCCTGTGAGGCAGCCAGGCAGCCCAGCTAGGGGCAAGTGATCTAAAAGCAGGCAATGGAGCCCGTGTCAGAGACAGCCCCTGCTCCACTCGCTAGTGCCCCGACATGAAGACCAAGCTGCCCATTAGTTACATCTGTGCCGGGGGCCTAGGGTCGGTCCATGCTTGCTCTTTGGTTGGTGCTTCAGGCTCCGTAAGCCCCCATGGGCCTAGGTTACTTGACTCTGTTGGTGTTCTTGTGGAGTTCTCATCCCCTCTGGACACCAACCTACCCACCGAACTTCAACCCAAAATTTACACTACCTACAAGAATGCAGGGACAAAGATGGAGCAGAGTTTGAAGGAATGGCTAACCAATGACTTCCCCAGCATGAGACCCAGCCAGTAGGAGGCAGCCAGCCCCTGACACTGTTAGTGCTGTGCTTGCAGAGGAGAGCCCAGCAGAGCTGTCCTCCCAGCAGCGGATCAGCAGCGGGCAGAAACAGATGCCAAGACCCAGCCAAACATAAGCAGAACTTGGGGAGTCTTACAGAAGAGCGGGGGAAAGAATAGAAGCACATGCCACCTTTTTAATGAAGCCCACCTTTGCCTCACTGCTAAACTTGTGTCTGTCCACGCTCACTGCTTCCACCCCGTCAGGAGCCCTCTCCTGTAAGAAAGGTCCCCTCTGCTTTCTATGGAAGGATCTTCAATGCTCCAGTCTCTCAACTCCAGCAGACCTCCTTCCTTCCAGAGAATTCAACATCCCGGCTTGGGACTCAGGTCCAGAAATGTATCTCCTTTTAGTCATTGGTTTTCAAGGTGAACACTGAGCACAGTATCTGCTGTGGTCTGAATGTAAGAGGACATTTCTCAGGAGGGACTTTCCTTAGATAGGCTTACTTCTCGTCATTTAAGAGGAATCTACTTTTAGTGTTATACAAATTTGTCTTTTCAAGAAATGAAAATATCTGCTAGGCAGAATTAATTGTACTCTTCTATTTTATAATTTTATGTATTGCCTCCCCCACTTTGACTTAATGCACCCTTTGAAAACTACGCAAGGCTGCATTTCCTTCATATGATCATATGAATTCTCTGTCAGACATTATTCTCATTCCCTGAAGGACCAAAGTTAGCAAAACTCAAAGATATCTGCCTAGAAATGCATGTTAAAATCTTAACATTTCCATTTTGTAGCTAGGGGTCTTGAGGCTTGGGCTCTGTCTGAAGTCGCTCTCTGGTGGACCCTGAGCCATTGTGGGCACCAGGCCTCCTGAAGGCCAGTGGATCAATGGCCTGGTATCCAAGAGCACCTTCTAAATGGGTTTGGGCCAGTAAGTAGTTGACCAGGTTTTGTTTATTTACAGCTGGCACCGGGGAAAACAAGACAAAGCCAGTACCCCAGCTCTCTCACATGTGGAACGAGATTTAATTTGAAAATATGCAGAGCCTGTTTCTATAAAACTTTGGCAATTAGCCCTCTGGCATTAGCCAATTTATTGAGAATTATTAATTACCACCCTAGTTTCGTGTGTACATACATGACTGTTTCTTAGGCTCTAATGAGGAAGTGTTGGATCAAATGCATGGATTTTATATTCTTAAAAAATGCCAAGGGCAGGTTTTAAACTCTTCTAATCAGAAGAAATGAGCATGGGAATATGTTAATTAGCTCAGTGTAGCCATTTCATAATGTCTACATATTTTGAAACATGTTGTGTACCATGAAGATATATGATTTTTATTTGACTATTTAAAATGTTAATTTAGAAAATGAAGGTGCTAAATGTTCAGTGCACAAAGAAACAATCAGCCCCTGTGAGGTGAAGCTGTTTTGGTTGGGCTGCAGAGGTGTAATCGCCGTAGCTACCTCAGGGCTGCTCACTTCGTGAGGCTGGGCACTGCTGAGGGACCTGGTCACCTTTGCTGCTGTCTTCACGACACTGCCAGACTCAATGGCCTGTGACCCTCTCTTTCCACCTCCAGTTCTCAGCGATGCCCAAATGGAAGTCAAGTTTTCCTGTGCTTGTTGACCTACAGACTTACTTTAGGCAGGGGATAAATTAACAGTAAACTCAGGTTGAGAATCTAGCACGGAACTCTGAACCCTTGACCCTTTTGGAATACGTTTGTAGAGTAGATGCAGAGATTTTGCAACTGTTTATAGAGCATTTGAAATTCTAGACTTCTGCTCCCAGGAGATCATGGTCAGACTGTTTATGTCTCTCATCAGTTCAGTGAGAGTCACTTTATTATTTTAAACAGTCCTTCCACCCTGCCCTATTTCCTGATAACCAACCTTTACCGAGGGACTGAAACAGCAGCAGTTAGACAGTAGCAAAAGACTGGGTTTTTAAAGCTAGCCCCTTATGCAGTGTGTAAGAAGTGTTAGAAGCTGTTTTGTGTTCGCAGGAGAAACCGTAAGAAACCATAAGAGCCTGGGATGTAGAATGAACACACTCAGTCTCACACCAAGTTAAAGGGAAGGCATCTCTATTTCTGTCTTATACTTCACTGTCCCACAGCTTTGGGTGTTTGGAATGCAGCCTGTGACCTGCTGGCAGGAATTTGGAATCAATTTACAGTGTGTGCGATGATAACACATGTTCTGGCTCAGGGACAGGGAATGTTCGGAGCTGTAACTCTGTTCTCCCATTAGCACAAAGTCTTGCAAACTTGAAGCAGAGAAGTGCCTAAAACACAAGGCTCAGCGTGTATGTGTCTGTTTATGAACGCCACACAGAACATTGGCCCAGGATAAATGGACTGAGGTCATAAAACAAACAAACAAACAAACAAACAAAAAGCCCCACCTTTCTCGAGCTGACCGCCTGGCGTCCAGTAGAGACGCTACTTG
Organism: Psammomys obesus; assembly: GCF_907164565.1. Taxonomy (NCBI): domain Eukaryota; kingdom Metazoa; phylum Chordata; class Mammalia; order Rodentia; family Muridae; genus Psammomys; species Psammomys obesus. The sequence continues at coordinate 12,085,551 of NW_026596244.1, read as the reverse complement.
CTGTAAACTAAAAGGATAGCTGTGCGCACGTTTGCAAGTGTGCCTAGCAGTACAGTGATGCTCAACAGCTGGAGCGCGTCTGAGACTCAGTGGTGGCGAGAAGCCGCCCAGCGGAAAGCACCCATTTTAACCAGGCAGAAAAGCACGTGTGCGAGATTCAGGCGGTGCAAGCTGAAACCTGATACCCCCAAGGCCCATGGCCCGAGTTAGAAGCTGAGTCTTGGCTCCAGAAGCTAAACATTCAAGTAACATGTGAGTGCACAGAAGCGCAGGCACCAGGCAGGCGTCACTGGGAGACCTTTGTGAACCCAAACGCCAGGGCTCAGCAGAAAAGGTGCAACGCTGTTCTGCCAAAGGTGGGATTTGCACATTGAGATGATCAGAAAGAATTACTTAAATCTTAAAACTTGTAGCATTGTAGACGCTTGTAATGAATGTCTTACTGCTTTTATTTACTCGTGTGCACAATGGCCTTCTCTGATAATTGTCCTGAGTGAATGAATGAACCTGTGGTCAGATGATTTTAAATTTCCAGACTACAAAATCATTGCACTAATCATAATTGACTTGGTGTTTTTAGAGCATTTCTCTAATTCACAACATGATTGACTTATGTCTGAATTATATATCACTGACATTTTACCAAAAAGAATCTGATTAAGTAAATGGTCAAGGAAAAAAATATAGCTTCAGTTAGAAGAAAAATTATTTTATCATTGCTTATTTGAATGTAGAACTATAAGAATTTGTGAAATGAGTCAGGCTTGGGCTGAGGCGAGAATTCTTGAGGTCAGCATGGGCAACACAGCAAACTTAGTCTCAAAAAACGAACACAGAAGGGGTGGGCTGTAGCTCTTAATCCACGGTACTGGAGAGAAAGAAGGAGAGAAAGAAGGCCTGCCTGATGTGTTCAAGGCCTGGGGTTCAGGGCCATGCAAACCTGTGCAGCGTGGAAGGTGGAGGGGGAAGATCGGGAGTTGAGGGTTATCCTTGGCTACACAGTGAGTCAGGAGAAAACCTGGGCTTCATGAGAACCTGTCTTAAAAAAAGGAGTTTATAAAACATCTATCATCATTATCATTAGTTGGGTTCTTGAGGCAGGACAGCTCTGGCTGTCCTGGACTTGCTTTGGAGACCAGGCTGGCATTGAACTTGCAGCAGTCCGTCTGCCTCTGACTCCCCGAGTGCTGGGATTATTAAACAATCTCTTGATCTGAGTGTATTGTCAGAGTACACCTTGGCTCGCCGTGCAGCCTCTCAGAGTGACACTCTGGGGTGTTGGTCTTTTTTTCATTCTGTGACAAAATGCCCGCCCGAGAAAATGATTTAAAGGAAAACATAATTATTTTGGACAATGGTTTTGGAAGTTTAGGTTCATTGTCCCTGAGCTCTTGTTTGTCATGAGGCAGAGCATGATGGAGTGGGCATGGCAGAACAGATGCCATGACCTCCTGGCATCCTGGAAAGCGGGGGGGGGGGTGGACAATGTATAGACCCCAAGGACCTGATCCTTCCAACTAGGTCCCATCTCCTAGGTTACTACCATAGTCTATCAAATTATGACCCATCAATGAGATAATCTGTGCCTGAGGTCAGAGCCACCATGACCCAACCACTTCCTAAGAGCCCCAACCCTGGATGCTGCTGCATTGGGGACCCAGCCTTGAACATAGCCTTTGGGGGGAACTTAGGGAGCATACCGTAACTCCTTCACCTTCAGAGCAAGCATCAGGAGGCGTTTTCCAGCCAGCGAGGTGCTTCTCATACCTTCTTCCATCAGACACTACCCACCTCTTCCGCCTTTACTCTAAGACAACACAGAGGGGGTCACAAGTGTCCGATGGTAATCTGGGAGGTTCAGCTTCCCAGAGACCTGACTTCATCATGTCAACGTCCCTGACAACTAGGACTGTGACCTGCCGACCTGTTCAGCATTTCCTGCTGCAGAGATGTCCGCACCGACCCGCTCTACATGTAAAAGAGCAGGGAAACCTGCTCCACGTAAGTCTCCCGCAGCTCGCTCACTTTCTTTCTCATGATCCCACTCCACAGCCTTCCAGTTTATCTCCCTCAACCATGCAAGACTCATCCCTTCACAAAAAGGAAATAAAATAGATGGCGTGAGTGCATGTGTGTGTGTGCGTGCGTGTGTGTACACGTGTGTGTGCGTGTGTGTGCGCGTGTGTGTGTACACGTGTGTGCGTGTGTGTGCGCGTTTGTGTACACGTGTGTGTGTGTGCGTGCGTGTGTGTACACGTGTGTGTGTGCGTGTGTGAGTGCATGTGTGTGTGCGTGCGTGCGTGTGTGTACATGTGTGTGTGCGTGTGTGCTACAGCACACCTGTGGAAGTCAGAGGACAAGTGCAGAGGTCAGTTCTTGCACTGTACGAGTCGTGGTCCTAGTCCTCAGGCTCAGCAGTCAGTGCCCTTACCTCGAGGAGCGCCTGCAAAGGAAATGCCTTAGCCCATTTGGTAGAAGACTGAATGGGGAACTGCTGGGGCTCCCTCGGGTTGTGAGTAGTAGTTTGTGTTGACATAAGCACCCTCACCAGGTTCATCCTGCCACACTCACCTTCCCAGGTGGAGCCCAGTCTCACTCCTCCTTCCCAAACCACACTCTGCCCCGAGTCAGACCTCTTCCTCCTCCAGATTTCTCTAGTTGTATTGCTTGGAAGTTCTTATTATTAGCATTTCCCTCCCCCTCTTTCTGTTTACAGTATTAAAATATATACTCAAGTGTAATAAATACCCACACACACATACATGCCGTCGAATACTTTGTCACTGAGGCTGTCAGAGTGTCCTTGTCTGCTGTGCAGTACAGCCAGTCTAGCTCATCACCTTGCCTGTCGCTTGCTGTGGAAACCCTGCTGCTAACAGTGACAGTCTAGACCAGCCCCAGGGCCGGAAGTGGGAGGGAGGACCCTCAGGCCCATTAGCCTCCTGAAGTATTTCCCACATTTATTACCCGTGGATGCCTCCATCTAGGTGACCCCCATCCTGGGGGCCTTCTTGACCCACCCAGGCCTCTAGCACCCTGAGGGTAGACAATGCAAGCGCTGTGGCAGCGCCTGGGAAAGCCAACAGCTCGCCCGCTCACTGCCAAAGTGCAGTGCCCCAGTGAGGGCTGCTGTTTGAGCTCTTACAAACAACATTGCCATAACTATCTTGTAAAACATATTTAAATTATTTTCTCTAAACTTCTAATAACTATTGCTGTGTCCAGGGGATGGCCATTTCTAGGGCTCTGTCCCTTACTCGGCGTTTCTTCAAGGAAAGGGGCTGCCTCAGATTGTCTTTGGTACTGCAGGAATGGGATTCGAGTCCTCCCCAGTTCTAGATTTTACAATAATTGATGTTCTTTTCTGCTGTTATGAATTTAGTTACTATAAAGGGACACTGCGGGGGCTGGAGTGATAGACAGTTGTCATGAGTTAAGCCTTGAGGTTTGATCCCAGAACCAAAACTAAACAAGAGAAAATAAGATGGTGCCACAGCTGTCTTGATTCGCACTTTCAAGTCAGGCAATTTCTCAATGTAAAAATATTCAGTCGGTGGGTAAAAGTGATTGCCATGCCACCATGGTGACCTGAGTTCCTTTCCTAGAACCCCCCTGAAAAGCTGGATTTGGGTGGCACATATCTGTAATCCCAGCACTCCTACAATGGCGACAGGAGATTCAACCCGAAGCTGACCAATGCAACACAGTGTCAAAGGCTGCAAGAAGGACTCTGCCTCAATAATAATAATGTAATAATAATAATAATAATAATAATAATACTGAAAATAGAACTGACTCCCCCAAAGCTGTCCTGTGATTTCTACACGGGCACCCCTAACACACATACTCCCCACCCCCACCCCACAGGTAAATCTTTAAAAATAATTCAGGATCATTTTTAATGTATAGTAAAAATTTCAGGGTGAGTGGGGTAAATTATTCCATCATGTCTATTGGGAATCTTCAGAAGGTGGGAGTGCGGATTGGACCTTTAACTGCTATTTACAATCCTGTGACTGCTGCAATCTGCATATTTATTTCCTCATCTGCTAAAAAATGCTAATATTTCTTGGCTTATGAACCACCCTTCAACCCCAGTACATCATTTCCAGCTTAAAGTGCTCACACAGAATGAAGGCCCTAGGGAGGAGAAGGGGGCTTGTGGCCAGCTAGAATGAAGACCAAAGTTCCCTGAGCCCTAGGCAGCGTTCTTTCTCCACAGCCCATGTTTCCCACTGCTTTCTGGAAACCCACGTGTCTCAGGAATGCCTCTGTGTGGTGCCGGAGTCCTCCCCCACAGTCCTCCTTCAGCAGCCCAGCCGCCTTGGGCTGAGGTTTCTACTCCCGCTGTTTGTGATTTTGCCTCTTGCCTCTGACCCGCTGTCCAGAGACTCTCTCCAAGAGCTGGGCTCCAGTTTGAGGTGCTTCCTGCTGTTCCTTCTAAGCTACTGTTGGCGGTGGAGCTGCCTCAGGTTGTGTGTCTGCTTGTCTTATTTGGCTGCAGTGTTCTTCCTAGGCTGAAAGGCTGTTGCTCCATGTACCACACCGGCAAGGCCAGCCAGAGTGTGAGGACTGAGTCAAATGGAGTCATTTTTCCGTGCAGCCAAAGGCCCTGGCTAATCATGATCTGAAGCATCTATTCTGATGTGTTCAGAAGGGTGTGGAGTCAGATGTTAAATTCTGTCCTCCTGTGAGGGTGTCCTTCTCAGTAACTGAATGGGTAATCCTATCACATCCTTAGGGCGCACACACACACACACACACACACACACACAGAGAGAGAGAGAGAGAGAGAGAGAGAGAGAGAGAAGGAAACAGGGCTGCACATGCCTGGAATTTGGCCCTGTTGTAGCAAAGTGCCTTGGCTTATTAGTAGCATCAAGGGCTAGGTGGCCTGGGTTTGAATTCTGGCTCTGCTATTTAGTCTCACAACAGAGGGAGGTTCTCTTGCTGTGCGTTGCTCCTTTCACTGGGAGGGATATGGTTGTTGTTTTGTTTTATGCAGGCATATACATATACCCAACCTGTTTCTATCTATCTATCTGTCTATCTATATCTATCTATCTATCTATCTATCTATCTATCTATCTATCTATCATCTATTGTCTATCATCCAACTATCTGTCATCTGTCTATCATCTATCTGCCTATCATCTATCATATCTATCTCTCATCTATCTATCTGTCTGTCTGTCTATCCATCTATCTCTCTATTTAGAGATGGGAACTGCTGTGACGCCTAGATTGGCCTCAAGTCTCTGGGCTAAGTGATTCCCCCGTAGCCTGCTGTAGCTGGAACTACAGGCCCATGACCCTGTGTCTGGCTCTTCCTGTTCTTGTTACTTCCACTCACAGCAGGGAGATGCAGATCAAGCCTTACCTAAAGTGTCCCAGTCCCAGGCAGCAGGCAGTTGTACATGTGTGTGGAGACAGAATGAGGAAGCCTTATCCAGGCAAGGGTGGCTGTGACTTAAGCCTGTCTCAGACAGAAGAACTAAAGGGGCACGACTGTGTAGTTCCTGCTGGCCTGAAGCGGACTTGGTGACAGCCTCTTATGGACTGTCACTTTTCTCCTGCAGTGCCCATCTAAATGTTCTGGCTTTGCCTTAATAATGGCCTCCCAACTTCTCATTTTTAAATATTTACTTACATTAACTTTGCCAAGTGACCCTAGACTAGCTGGCCAGGTGTACCAATGGGGGAAAAACAGATCCCTTTATCACTTCTCCTTCATTTGGCTCCCTGTGCTCAACCAGCAGGTTGTTATTTGGACTTTTGTGCCAAACCTAACATGATATAATTTGAAGGCACGATGATCCAGGAAGCTGTGAAGTTGCTCCACAAGGTAAATTCTGAAGCAGTAGAAATTGATGAATTTTAAAAGTTCATGTTTCTGCTTTTCAAGCTATCATGTCAGGACAGAAAACCACGCAAGACTAGAAGTGGAAAGGACCTTAGAGGTTGTATCATTTTGTGACTTTGTTTTTAAAAGGCCATGAAGGTAAAGAGTCTTGTAGGCTGTAAAGCTCATTACAGGGAGATTATCAGATGGAGAAGTCAGATAAAGAGCCATTCAGTTCTGGAAGCTGCTGCACAGTGCATGAGTTTGGGGAGCTCCAACAAGAGCTGGAGTTTCAGGACTTGGCTCACAGTATCACGTGGTTGCCTCAGTTCAACGGAAGGAAGAAAGCCTCCCACGTCCGTTGCTTCTGGACCCATGGACAGTCAATAACCAGAACTGTCTCTGTGGTTTTGACATTCTCATAAAAAGTGTGCTACGTTTCTGGTGCCATGGTGTCTTTTGTCGAGTATTTCCAACTTCATGCTTTTTGTTGTTCTTAAATTTGAACCGGAGCCTCAAGAATGTCCAGGCCAGTGCTCAACATCTCAGCGTTACACCCCGCCCCACCTGATTACACATGTTCAGCTGATCACTGATAGAGCGGTGGTCAGCACGAACCATCCATTCTCTCCAGGACGTTAAGGAGAATTGCCCCAGTGTCCAACGGCACAGATTAAGAACTTGTTTCGAATTCTAGTTCTGCTCCCCCTGACTAATGACTGAGCAAGTATGCCTTGCTTATCTATGTGCATGAGCCAGATGCTAGCGTCTCCTCCCACTCTCCTGTGGCAGGAATAGGAGGCACTACTCCTGAGAAGTGATCAGATCGTTGTTATTTGAATATGAGATGCCCCTACAGGCTCCTGGTCGGTCCCCAGGGTCCCCAGCCGGTACAGCTCTTTGGGGAGGTGGTAGAAGTCTTAGGAGGTGGAGCCTAGCCTCTGAAGTTCTTTCTGTCAGATGCCTGTCAGTGGTGAGAAAGGTCACTAACATAAAGGCGGAACCTTATGAATGTGATTAGCGCCTTGTAAGGAGACCTCAGAGAATTTCTTGCCACTTCCATGAAAAGAAGCCAGGTCAAATAGATTTATGAACTAGGATTTCACCAGACACTGCATCTATGTTAACTTCAGACTCCTCCCTTCAGAATGGTGGGGAAACAATCCGTGTCATTTTTAAGTCATCCAGTCTAGAATGTTTTGATATAGGAGCCTGAATGGACTAAGACACCATGTCTCTGTTTCCCCATGTGTAAAATAGTAATAATGTTAGTTCCTGTAGCCTATGGGTTATTGGAAGGATGGAATGACTGACATGCAAAGTACTTATGCGAGCTTGGCACCTCGCAAATGCTACATCATTTCTCAGAGCAGCAGCTGAGTTACCATACTTTAAGACAGCAGTTCTCAACTGTGGATCTCGACTCCTTTGGGGGTTACATATCAGATATCCTGCATATCAGATAGTTATGTTACGATTCATAACAGTAGCAAAATTATAGCTATGAAGTAGAAACAAAGTAATTTTTATGGTTGGGGGTCACCACCACATGAGGAACTGTATTAAAGGGTCACAGCATTAGGAAGGTTGAAAACCACTGCTTTAAGATGCAAATGATGACGGAGCTGAAAAAATAGGTAGCATTTCTGCTTTCCGAGTAGGGTTGGGTCTCACACTGTAGTTTATGCAGGATCTTAGGTAACAGTTTCCCCAGTTACCAAGACATTGCCCACATTTTCTTGCTACTCTTGGACAGCTTATCTTTTCAACAATAAGGGAGAAAAACAAGCAGAGATGGCAGGGTGGGGATTTATACATTTTGATTCCTCAAGTTTCAGTCACAAAGTGAAAGTCATTAATGTATTCTCGACCTAAAGGTTTATACGAATAAGTGTCTCAGTAGCCCATGAGCCAGCATGCACAAAGTCCACAGAGGGACAAGATCTGTATATTCAGATAGATGTATGGAGACTCAAAAGAAATATATGACAGATTTTTCCGAGTTTAACATCGTAATTTATCACTGGAATGGTGTATGGGTGGGCCGCTTCATAGCTGGCTGCAGCTCGCTCCGTAAGTAACAACTATAGCTGGGTCTTCACCGGGTTTTCTAAATTTATGACAAACATCCTGTATCAAGTAAAATTAAAACCTGATATAAAAGGTTTCTAATTTATATTCTTGTCTCTTTATCCTCAAGAGACAGGATGGTGAGATGAGTAAGAGGTAAGGTTTGAAGAAGGGTTTATTGTTTCCCCTTCCAGCCTTTGTTTCCAAATAAAATAAGGGCCACGGTGCTAGTTCCCACAGGTTCTAGTGAGTATATAAGGCATATAGGTACCGTGAATTTCCAACGACAGATTAGAAAGAGGCACCCTTTTAGGACATAGATGTGAGTCTGTAGAATGTGTTAATGTTTTTATAAAATTATGTTTGTTTTTCTGTTTCTTAACCTGGCTATCACCCAGATAATTGAGACTCTATTATTTGTTTAACAAACTTCATGGCACAACCACTCAGCAGTAATTACTGTATTCTTAACCCTCTAAGCTAGTCTGGTTTCCTCACAGCATATATCCCAAAGATACTTTCACTTTATGGCTTTCTTGCATCAGCTCAACCTTTCTCCAATCTCTCTCTCTCTCTCTCTCTCCACACTTCCTCCAGTAACTCCTCCTTCCCTGGCTGGCAGGAAGTCCAGTCCTGTTCTCTCCTTTGCTTAGCAATTGGCTGTAAGCTGCTTTATTGGCGTATCAGGAGATAAATAAGGAGCAGTGTTTATATAACATTGAGACATGAGATTCTCAGAACAAGGATTGTGAGCTGATATGGAGGTACAGAAATCAGCATTTGAATAACACAATAACCTTATGCCTACAAGAATGAGATGTTGTGTTGGTTTGAATAGGAATGGCCCGCATTGACTCAAGTGTTTGCCTCCTTGGCACACAGGGAGTGGCACTCTTAGGAGGTGTGGTCTTTTTGGAGCAGGTGTGGCCTTGTTAGAGGAACTGTGTCTCTGTGGATGTTGAGGTCTTAAATGCTCAAGCTCCAGCCAGTGTGGATTCCAGTCTTCTCCTGGATGCCTTCAGATCAAGACCTAAAACTCTTAAAGTCCATTTCCAGCAGGATGCCAGCCTGTATGCTGCTTCCCACCATGATCGTAATGGATTAAACCCCTGAAACTGTAAGGGTTGCTGTGATCATGGTGTCTCTTCCCAGCAATAAAGCCCTACGACAGATGCTCTCCTTTGCTTCCGGCATCCTTGAACCAGGGCTCAGTGTGGTTGACTTCAGGCCCTCTGCCTTGGGCACTCCAGGCACTAGCAAATGCAGCAGCATTACATATGGGATGGATTGTGGGGGTCTTGTGACTATCAGGACAATGGGGTTTCAGTGGGGAAAACAGAAAGTGGGGGCTGTTGAAATGGCTCCTTGGGTAAAGGTGCTTGCTTCCAAGCCTGGTGCTTGTTCCTTGGGCCCCACTTTGGGGAAAGAGAACTGGCTCCTGGATCTCTGTGAGCTTGAGGCCAGGCTGGTTCAAACACCTTGAGTTCCATGAGTTCCATGCCATCCAGGCATGAACTAAAGAAGTATACTAAAAACGTTTAAAGGAAGACAGAGTACAAAGGCTCAAAGACAGCTCAGTCCTGGTGGGCTTATGGAATGTGAAGAGCGATGATGGGCACACTGGTCACTGGAAAAGTCAGAAGGTGGGCACAGGGAGATGTCTCAGAGTTCTCACAGGACGCTCTAGCCCTGAGTTCTGCTTCCACTGTGGAAAACTACTGGAGAGCTTTACTCATAACCCGAGCTGTTTTTAAATGGCTGTTCTGGATCTGGTACAACTGAGATGTAAGCAGAGAGACATACAGGCACCTGCGTGAGACGGGGAGCATGAACTGGGGTAATGGGGCTGGTGGAAAGGCAAGATGTGAGGAGTATTCTGGAAGTGGACACATGATTTTTTGATAGGTTTAAAGGATCTAAAGGAATGAAGAATTAAATGACTCCTGGCTTTTGACTCAAGGAACTGGGGTGTATGGCGGCACCCTTAACTTGAACTTAAGAAGACTAGGACACGGTAAGTTTGGATAGATGGAATTAAGAATTTGATAGATGTTAGGTTTGAGATGCTTACAATACAGTAAGGTACTGGTGACAAGCAGGCAGTTGCTTTAAAAGTGGAGCTTCCGGAAGGTCTGAAAACTTGAGACTCATCCCTTTAAGTACAGTAGCGACCCAGGGCTGTATGAGCCACTCAGAGATGAGATGAAGGGTGTAGAGGGCCACACTGTGAGGCCTTGCTTTAACTGGACATGGGAGGAAGGGTCTGTCAAGAAAATTGCAGAATGTCTTTGTTTTTCACTGCTGTCACAGAGTAGTACAGACTGGGTGATGTATAAAGAAAGAAATTGACTTCTGACAATTCAGACACCTGGGAAATCTACACCTAGTTTGTGCATCCAATGAGGACCTTCTTGTAGGGTAGCCTGAGAAAGGAGAGAATTATTAACAACTGCACACACTGGAGGCTTTAGGAGGCAAAGGCGATTGCCTTTAAGCATGACGGCCCAGAGTTCACGTCCTGGAACCCACATGGTGGAAAGAAATGATTCCATAGGTTACCCTTTAAAGCCCACACATACATTCACACAGATGTACACAAATAAATACATGAAAAAATAACTTAAAAAAAAGCCAGAAAAAAAAGAGTGCCTTTGACTCAAGGTAGCAGTTTTTATCTCAGGGATACAGGGCCACAGGTTTCTACCCTGCGTTAGGCATTTCCTTCCAGCCAGAGCTGAAGCTTAGATCCCAGTAGTGGTGGCTTAGTGAAATTCTTGGTCTTGTTCCATCGGGTGAAGTGAGCCCTAAAACTGATGGATAAATGGGGCAGTAGAAGGCTACTGCGTGCACATGATTTATTCCAACATTTTAGTGATAAATGATATGTTAATAAAAAGGTGATCCAGGCATTTGAAGTGTTAGTGTCAACTTTAATACTTTATGGGTGTGACATGCCTCCACACTGGGAATCAACTGTGATGTGATTTCTATTAGTTATTGAACACTTAATACCAGATGTTTGCCTTATCTCATCTCATCTTCAGTCGCTCTCTGACTTGGCATGTCTAATCTCCAGATTAAGGTGGTTGGACTTGGCACTTATGTCAGCTTCATACAGGATGTTGAGATAGAACAGGTGTATGGACTTGCTTTTCATCTGTACTCAATAAAAGAGGTTAAAAAACATTAATATAGTGGATATTTTGAAATAAGAGTCGATATTGTCACTGTGGTTTGTGGTGCTGGGCATGAAAGCCAGGCTCTTGTGAAAAGGGCAAAGGGTGTACCACGGAGCTACATCACCAGCCCTTCCCCTTTTTAATTTTGAGGCAAAGCCTCATAAAGTCGCCTTGGTGGTCTTTGCATGAACTTTGTTGTCCCCAGGATGGCCCTGAAATGGCTCCATTCTCCTGCCTCAGCATTTTAGTAGACAGAATTTATAAGCCTGGGCCACCAGGAAAAGTTGAGTGTGAGTTGTTTTCTTGTTATTATTTTTTGCTTTTTGTTTTTAGCTTATGGTGTAGGCTTAATTAAACACACACACACACACACACACACACACACAAAGTTAAATAAAAAGATTTTACTAAAATTCTCAGCTCTACCAGCCTGTGACTCATCTATCATTGACAAGGGGAGAGCAGAAACACAACACAACACGCAGGCATCATCTTTGGACAACAGTTTTACGTCAAAACATGGAAGCTCCTCAGTGGGCCATAACTTTACTGTTGTTCATGAGTCAGCATGAAACAGACCTCCAGAGAAGGCTGAGTGGGTCAGATTTATCTAAGAAGACAGCTGTGCAATCCGTATCATTCTCCAACCTCATGGCACTGTAGATACAAGCTGCTGGCCCGGTCAGCATCCCACATTGGAAAGACCTCAGCCTGAAAATGTCCGCTGTCCCGGAAAACCTCTGCTAGGAGAATGAATGAGAACAGATGGCTTACAGCAAATTTCTCAGTCTTATACGTCATTCTCATTGCTAGTGTGGTGCTTTTCAGTGTGGGACTTCTTTAGTAAAAAGGTAAAATAACTTAAAAATTGGTGCAGTTTTACATCACGACTTCTAAGTTAAACCTCTTAACTGTCAAAGTTGGCTGTTTTCTTAATACGGGGGATTTTAAATTAACATAGAATAAACAAAACAGGCCTGTGAGGGAACTTTCCATTAGAAACAAACTGGAAACACCTATGGTTATGCAAGTGTTGGTTTTGTAGTGCTGTGAATTAAACCCAGAGAAGTGAAATGAGGAGGAAAAAGGGGTCACGATGGGATGGGGCAGAGGATCCTTGCTAGGGATGTTCCCAGGCAATCTAGAAAAAAAAAGGAGGAAATAGTAGGAGTTGCTCAAGTTGGGCCAAGTAATGTGACTTCCTCATGTGGACACGTTGCTTTTACGGTTTTGTGTTGACCATGGCAAGGAAAGCAGGTGGTTTAACCCCGTTCAGAGTTGTATCCGGACAGCCACACCGGGGCCACAGTCTTGTATTATAAGAGAGCGTCCATCGTTTATTTTGTCGTTCTCCAGCGTCCGACCTGCTGGGTGACCACATTTTCCCACAGTCTAGACTGGAAGGCTCCAGAAGCAATTAAACAGAAGATCAGTGTAAGCAGACAGGTGGCCCCATCGCATCCTGCAGCTCTGAAAGTTATACGAGCTACGTTTGCTGCGCACAGCAAATCCACTTAAAAAAAACAAGCAAAAAATAATAATTTTCTACTATGACTTACACTACTTATTAATGTCGGAAACGGGCAGGCGACCGTGCCCTCCACTTCAACTACGTTTGCTAAGTGGCTTGCTCACCTCTGCAGCCCGATTCCGAAGGTGGGTACATCTGCCAGGGTCTCTGGAGGTCTCACCTGCGAGGAAGGCCCCCACCTGTCACGCCCTGGACCGCGTCCACGGAGGGCGCCGGGAGCCCTGCCGCCACGCGGCGCTGAGGTCAGCCTCTCGGGTGCCGGGGGGGCCTTCATTCTAAATTACAGCCCTCGCGGCCGCCGGATATCCTCGCTGCAGAGCTGGCAGCGGCGCTGCGGCTGCGCTCGCGTTTCCTGACAACCGCAGCGTTCATCGCCACCAATATCCCGTCCGAGGCCTCGCGCCGGGCTACGGGCCCTTCCCAGGACCCCGCCCCGGGGCACCCCGCCCCGGGTGCGACAAAGCCACCCCAGGAAAGGGGCCGAGGACGGCCCCTCCTCGCGGGCCGCGGGTGCCAGCCCCCAGAGCCGCGCGGCCGGGGCCCTCGGGCACGTGCCGCGCGCCGCGAGCGTTCGCATTGTCCTCGTCCCCCCGCCGCCCGCCGCGTTCCATCCCCCTCTATCCGCGCAGCACACGCGCTCCGGGGCGAGCGGCGCGCCGGCGCCGAGCAGCAGTCCAACAGCTGCGGGGGCGGGACCAACAGCGGGCCGGGGGCGGGGCCGGGCCGGGGGCGGGGCCGGAGCGCGGGGGCGGGCCCGGGGCG
>NW_026596244.1:11920168-12071767 GCF_907164565.1 Psammomys obesus | reverse complement strand
CGGGAGAGCGAGAGCGCTGCGAGCGCGGCGAGCACCAGCATGGCGGGGCTCCGGCGCCCGCAGTCCGGCGCCTACCGCCGCACGGCCGCGGCCGTGAACCTCCTGCTGGGCGTCTTCCAGGTCCTGCTGTCCTGCTGCCGTCCGGGAGGGGCTCAGGGACAAGGTCAGCCCGTCGTCGGGGCTGGCTGTCCCCGCCGCCCCGCCCCCCCTTTCTTTTAGGGAACTGTTGAAATCCGCGGAGGCTCGCGGAGGACGGGAGCCCGGGCGGCGGGGGAAGGACGGGCTGCTGCAGCCCCGCGACCGCAGCGTCCCCTCGGCCGCCCTAGGCCGGGCCGGGAGCGGGCGGCGTGGGGCTCGGGGACCGCTAGGCGCGCGCGCCCCGGAGCCTTTGTGCGCGGGCCCCTGCGCCCCGGGCGCATCCCCCGCTTTGTGTGGCGCGCGGGTGCCTCGCCGCGCCCGGCTTCCTGCAGCTTTGTTCCCCCGGCCCGGTGGCGCGGCGGTCTGGTTCCCTGGCCCGGACCGAGCCCTCCACGCCCTCCTCCCCGCGACCGGCCCCGGGGCCGCCGGCTGGCCATTGTATTCGCATCCTCGGCTCACCCCTCGGGCGGCCTCCCCTGCGAGACGAGGAGACGGAGACTTGTTTGGGGGCAGGCGGGTGGCACGGGGCACGGGCGAGGAAACAGGAAGCGTTTCTTTTCCGTGCATTACCAACGCGGTGTGTTTTTTGGTGTCCGTGCAGCGATTGAGCCCTTGCCGAACGTGGTGGAGCTGTGGCAGGCAGAAGAAGGGGAACTCCTGCTGCCCACTCAGGTGAGGACGACCGGGTGACGGCGGGTGCGGGCGTGCGAGGGAGGAGAGGCCTGGAGCTTGCCGGCCCTCCCCCAGTGGCACGGGAGCGCTCCGGTCACTTTGCAAGGCAAATAAACGGTCTGAACACCTGGCAACGGCGGCCCGGCGGCCCTTCGGCCTCCTCCCGCGCCATGTGACAGGCTGTGAGTTAGGCCGGCCCCAAGTTCAGATGGTGGGTGCCTGGGCCACCTCTCAGGATTGAGTGTAGCACATCCTTGCGCCTGGCCAGTGGCGGGTGCCTTGGCTTGCTAGTGGTTCCTCCAGGGCGGGCGGAGGCCGTGGTTCGGCGTCTCCACTGCTGTCTCCAAGCCATCGGGTGTGGTGTGAATGGCAAGTGGCTGGAGGGTTGAACACAATGGGAATATTGATTTCATAAATGTTGGTGAGCGGCACATGCCATTAGCCTAAGTGGCCAAGGGATGAAGAAGTGACTTTAAAGGAGTGTAATCTTGGATTTTCTCCAAGTGTCTTTAATTCCTGATAGTATACACCCATTTAAGAACCCGAATTTCTGGTTTTTTCACCCCCCCCCCCACAGTGATATAATGATTACATGTGGAAAAATAATTGCTAACGTTTTATTGGGAATCTGTAGCATGGAGGGCTTCAGGCTGCAGCGGATACGGCACTGCAGAGCTTTTGTCTTCAATTGAATGTTTCCATTATGCAAGGAACTCTCAGTGACTTGCAGAGGGACCATTTAAACATAATTTTGACGACTGTTTCTCACCAGCAATGCAGTAGAAACCCAAAATGCATTTGTGTGTGTGTGTGTGTGTGTGTGTGTGTGTGTGTGTTGAATGGTAAGAGAACATCATCAGCTTGCCTGTGGTAAATTTCAGAGTGTTTATTACTTCCCATGCTGTGGTAGCATTACCACCAAGATGCTGAGCTCCCAACTTCCCTGCAGTCTCCAGGGATATGGGTCCCCTCTTAAGAGCTGGCCTGCAGATATTTGGAGTGTTCATTTTGACCAGGGTAATGATAAACAGCTTACAGGCAGAGGTGGTTACTTTCTTAGAAGACAGTCTCCCAGCTCTTTCCTGAAGGCTGAAGGAGAGCAGCAACTCGTCTTTCTGTGCCCTAAAAGTACATTCCCAAATGGATTTTTAACCTTTGATTCTAAATAATACATCTGTTTAGAAAAGAGAGGAAATAAAAGCCAAACACACCAACAAAAATCCCAAAGTCAAAA
The DNA here is from genome assembly GCF_907164565.1 of Psammomys obesus. Classification (NCBI taxonomy): domain Eukaryota; kingdom Metazoa; phylum Chordata; class Mammalia; order Rodentia; family Muridae; genus Psammomys; species Psammomys obesus. The sequence goes on along the minus strand of NW_026596244.1, from coordinate 12,069,723 downwards.
TCATTCATAACTGAGAACTAACACTTAACATTTGGTGTGTTTACTTTAAATAGTCATAGTTGTGAATATCAGTTGCTTAACAGTCGCACGAGTGACCTTTGACCCAGAGAATTCTGTGCCCTGTGCCTGTCGTGTGCCAAATGTCATTCCTGCTCTCTCTCCCTGGATGCCACCGACACTTGGAAGACCACCGTCTCCTCGTCCCTCTCCCCACTCCGGGTGTTTGTCTTGCAGTGCTGCCTCAGATTCCACTGCTTAGGCCATCGCCTCCTGTTTCATTCCCGAGTTAGCTGCAGCTACAGGAATGTATGCCTTCCATTGGACCATCAGTTTTACCAAATATAGCATCTCCAAGTATGGAGGGAAACAAAACTTTCAGGTCAAGATGCGCTGGTGTGCTTTTGCATTTGGGTTCAACTGAAGCATCATGTCTTAACAGGGTAGTGATGGAAACCAACCCAGACAGGAAAATGTTTCTGCCAGTGTGAAAGATATATTGTTTGTGCTCGGGAACGGAAATGTCAGGGCCTGTGGTGACATTAATTACTTCATTTATAGGCTCAAAAGTTATTTTATAAAGTCTCCAGTTTCTGGCTTGATTTCACTGACATGCATGGTGTGGTTTGTTCTGATAAAAATAGGATTGGGACTGTGTCATGCTGGAAAACTCACCATAGACATCGGTAGCTCAGGCATTTTAACCAATGCTGTGCTGAAAGTGAAACTGGTGGCCACAGACATTTTCTGCGCGTATCGACTCTATATGTGTTTCCTTTAGACATGGTACCGTGTGCATGTGCTGCCTGGGCAGGGAGGAGGCATGTGTGTATCTTAGATACAGTGTTCTAAAGAAGGTCATTTGGAAGGAGTTCTTTTCAAGGAACTTAGAATTATTTTCCAAAGGTTTTTCTTGTGTATGTCATAAGAGTCTGTGGAGAATATTTGTAGTGTCATGTAAACTTTATATCTTCCATGCAGGAAGACTAAAAAATGTCTTTGGAACCTAAAAGTTGTCAGTGAGAAGTGAAATTGGAACATCAAGATGTTGAGTTCGATGAACAATAGATTTACCCAATATCGATTATTTATACAGTTACTTATTTGGAAGGTTTTTGTTTTTTTTTAAACTTATGAGACTCTAAGTGATTAAGAACCTGTTATGTCATCATTCATTTAAAAAAAAAAAAAAAAAGGCAGCCTGTGGTGGTGCAAACCTTTAGTCCCAGTATCTGGGAGACAGAAGCAGATGGAGCTTTATGAGTTTGAGGCTTAGTCTACAAACTGAGTTCAAGGACAGCTGGGGCTGGCTACACAGAGAAACCCTGTCTCAAAAAACAAAACAAAACAAATGAAAACAACAACAAAAAAAACAAATACAAAACAAAAACCAACCAAACAAGAAACTCAGTTGTTACTGGGCCGCTTTTGTGTGGAAGTGTGAGTCCTGATGAGTCCCAGTGAGTATGCAGATTCTCCCCTTTTCTTTGTTGCTAGGGATTGAACCCAGGACCTTACATGTGCTAAACACGTGTTCTTGTCCCTGGGCTGTATGGGGGCCGAGCCTCCCTCTTTTTTTGTTCCCAGTTTTCTATGTCTGCAAAATCGGGTATTTTTCCTACTAATTTCAGAGGCGCTCCAGGGTGCTTGCCTTGGTGGTTTCTTAGCCAGTGCATAAGCTGACATGGAAAACAATCGCTTTCCCCTGCTGAAGGGGCTGGCCCCAGCAGATAACTCAGTGTGATGGGCTTTGTGGTGAGCTGATATTCATGTTATTCCTGCGTGTGTGTGTGTGTGTGTGTGTGTGTTCGTGTTCTGAGGATGGCTCCAGAGCCTTGTGTATGTTAAGCAAGTGGTATCAATGACTTGCATCCCCCAGCCCTATTTGTATATTTTGTTATGTGGTCTCCTGTTAGGGAATTATTGTGTATAGTAACAAAAAAAAAAATTATCAGTCATAATGAGAGGAAAGAAAAAGCCATTTGGTTTTATTGTTAGAGTTACAGAACAGCCCTCCACCCCATTTTCTCACTCTCCAGCGCACTGAATCCAAAGTGGTGATGGCCCAGACACCGCACAGGCCTTTTCATTAGCCGTCTAGCCGTAGCTGCATCTGTGCAAGGTGACAAGCGTGTGCACCTTACCGATCCATGTAGTGTAGGGCGATACTCCCTTGACCTGCTCTGGCCTTTGGGCCTCCGCCATCTGACCTGGCCTCTCTATCCTGTTCCTCTCCTGGGACCCCTGAGCACGGAGCCTGGGATGTTGTCTGTGGTTGGGTCCTTCGTGAGTCTTGGATTGCTGTCCGGTGGCCGTCGTCTCCTCCTTTCTGAACTTAGTGTGGTGCTTTGATAACTATGTATGTGTGCCTGGGCTGCTGAGGGGTGAGGGATCTGCGTGGCCGCACTCTTCCCTGTGCAGTGGGCACAGTCACCTGTGATGCCTTTGGAGGAGAGGCAGTTGTCATATCTGGTCCCACGTTTTTGTTGCTGAAGTTGCTCAGTCCTGAAGATGGGAGGTGAAAGGGCTACTCTTCACTGTCCTGTCACCATGAGAAGCACTTTTGGAGCTCCTCTCAGCAGGTGCCCAGGATTGGCACAGCGCAGATGGACGTCCCCAACTGAGGGATAGCAAACAAAACTTTGTCTTTAAAAATACCATTTCTTGTTGCTTCCCCGCCTCTCAGTTCTGCGGGACGGATGACAGACTGGGCAGAAAGTGAAACCAGAAGCTGTAGCGTGAGCAGCTGTTTGTCTAACCCAGGTACAGCCTATGTAATAGCCTGCTGCTCTGGTCAGTGAATCATTAACTAGTGTTTGGAAAACTTTTTGTCACAGAAGTTTATATTTGGCTTTGTCAACACTGAAAAGTACTGACCTGGGCTGAGAACTGTGAGCGTCAGCGCCCTGTGGTATTCCCTCACAAGCGCACCCCCAGAGTGTGGAGTGTTTTGCCTGGTTGTGGAGCTGGAGATGGGGCGCAGTGCAGCTGAATAAGTCACCAGCTGCAACAGGGAAGCAGCAGGGGGGATTTGAACCCGGGACGTGGTTTGCTCCAGAGCCCGAGCTTTTGGCCATGATGCTGTGTTTCAGGGCCCCGTGACCGGCGCTGCGGTAACCGCGGTGACCGGTGCTGTGGTGGTGGTGGTGGTAAGGTAGGCACTACCTGTGTTGAAGGGGAGTAACGTGATGTTCTGCTTTGCTCTAGAGAAAGTTGCTTAGATGTTTCCAGAAGTCCCGAGAGCTGTTAGAACCTCAGAGACAGCTGGGTTGTTGTAAGCCAAGCACTGTGGCAGGTGCAGAGGGTGTTACGGTAAACCCAAGCACCTGCCGTGCGGCCCGTGCCATCAAGATGAAGGCATGTGGGTGATAAAGAAGACGCCACGGAAGCGCCGGGCGGCGCAGTGTGTTTCCAGGGCGTCACTGCAGTGTGCAGGCAGGGGGAGGCAGTGGTGACAGGGTTTGCTCTACTTGAAGCCGTCCGTGTGTGCTGCGTTGGAAAGGTACTCGAGCCACCGCTTGAAAGTAGCGTGGGATTGAAATAGCAGCCCATGGCCTGGGGCAGCGGAGCAGGTAGGAGTAACGAGGATGTGGCCTTGTTCTTTGGGAGGTTGGTTTTATTGAGCAGATGATGCCTGGGAAAGCCTTCAAGTGCTGAAACTAAGAATGGAGAGAAGAGGGCAATGTCTCCCAGAGGGGTCACTTAAGGCTGAAGGCCAGAAGGGGCCCGGCCCTGAGTAGTACTCGGTGGACAGTGTAGTTCAGTTTCTACTGTGACATTTTAAATTACAACCCGAGCCTGCTGGTCTGGAGGAGGGGATGGGTGTGTCAGGGCCAGCGCTGTGCTGCGGACCAGTCCTGAAAGTGCTTGGAGTCCAGCTCATGACCGCTGGGGAGCTATTGAAGCATTTTCGGTCTAACAGGGTCTCGCTGTTAGCCCAGACTGGTCTGGAAACTCTCCACCCTCTTGCCCTCAGCCTTTGGGTCATCCTCAGGCCCCTTGTGGGGTACTGAGCAGGGACTTGAAGTGGGTATACAGCGGGGGAAGGAGTGATGTGGAGGAAGGTTGGTGTTGTGCTGACGCTTGCAGGATGGAGTGGAGCAAGCCCTGCATGTTGTGGCAGTCCAGGCCCCAGGGTACTGATGGTGGCCCAGTGCACCGGATAGATGTGAGTTTCCTGCTGGAGGTGGAGACGGGGGTTAGAAGGGGGCGTACCTAGGGGGCAAGCGTTGTGACGGTGCCCTCAGCAGAAGGGCTGGGTTAAAAGGTAGCTCAGACGCTTCTCTGCAGGCACTACTATGTGCTCACTGCAGAGTGGAGCATGCGGCACTGTATGCCCTGGCGTTTGGGAGTAAGACCCAGTCGTAAGCCATGTGCCACGCTGCAGACTGGCTGCTAGGCTTGGTGCAGTGCAGAGCGAAGCTTGCCTCAGAGGCTTGAGACGTGGCCTTGGAGAGGGACGGGCATTGCTGGGATGTGTGTAGACTGAGGAAGGATGGCATAGAAGATGGCAGCCCCGGCCCTGTAGTTTCAGTGTGGGTTAACACGCTGATGTGCGTGCTTGGAAAGCTTTATTTACCTTTATTTATGTGTGTATATGGGCGCCTGATGCTCAGGAGGCCAGAAGTTACAGGTGGTTCAGAGCTGCCTGGTGTTCGTGCTAGGAACGAAACCCTGGATCCATCTCTCCAGGCCCTAACATGTTGAAGGTGTCGTTCAGGGGACCTTGGGCTAAGAAGAGGAGGCAGGAGTGGGGCTATAGGGCCAGCTGCACTAGGAGTAGGAGACCCACAAAGGAGAAGCTAGTGGGTCAGGATGCTGGAAGCTCAGGGAAGGCTACCCTACTGAGGGAGCCTGGGCTGGGCACTGTGGCTGCTTAGCTGGACGTGGCACTGTTCTGTGTCCACGCTATGGATGTTTCAGTTGCCTTTTCCTCCTGACATACACGGGAGAGCTTTTGAGGATGGTGTTTACTCAATTTACAAAATTAGCAGCGTTTTATTGATGTCGAAGTATATACCGCATGTTCATTGATAGAATTCTGAGGTAAGCTATGTCTCTTCTTTTAAAATTAAATTACTATAATATTTATTTATTTTGGAGACAGGGTCTCCCTCTGCAGTCTTGCTGACCTCAGATTCACTATATGTACTATGCTGGCCTTAAAAACCCTGTTTTTAGTGGGGTGTGGTGGCATAGGTCTAATCCCAGCACTCGGGAGGCAGAGGCAGGCAGAGCTCTGTGAGTCTGAGGCCAGTCTGGTCTACACAGTCCAGGACAGCCAAGGCTACACAGAGAAACCCTGTCTTGAAAAAACTAAAAACTAAACCAACCAAACAACAACAACAAAAAACAATAACAGAAACCCCTTTGTTTTTAAACCAGTAGTTTATTCACTAAATGTGAATGTAAGAGAGTACTAACAAATACTCTCTTTATTAAAGTTTATGGCTTTATATTGCCATTATAACATTTTTAAAAAGGGTTTTATTTTTGCGTCTGTGTGTCTGCATGTGAATACGTACATGTATGTGTATGTAGCCCTCAGAGGCCAGGAGAGGCCTTTGATTCCCAGGAGGTGGAATTGCCTGATGTGGATGGCGGGAACCAAACTTGGGCCCTCTGGAAGAGTAGTGGGCCCTGCTAACCATGGAGCCTTCTCAACAGCCTCAGTGCAGCTCGCCACCCCACTGGTGGTGTTTGTGTTTCCTCCAAACAGTTGCTAATGGATGCTCTTTCACTACAGGGTGATTCTGAAGAGGATATGGAGGAGCCTTCTCAAGAACAGAGGTAAGGAAACTGGAGCAGGTCACTGCCTGCCAGGTGCCCCTGCCCTCACTGGGGCGGCTGAAAGTCCTCATCTGTCTCTGACCATGTGTTCAATATGATCTGTGATGTCGTTTCTCTGTATGTCAGTTGAACACTACCTTCTTCTTAATTAGAAATAGTTTTACCTTGTTATCCATTTGGAAACAGTCTCATGTAGTATGGGCAGCTGGCCTTGAACTTGGGATCCTCTGCACTCTGGGTGCTGGAGTCAGATGTGTGCACCATCACACTCAGCCTATGGCAGTTGCTTTCTGTCAGTTTTCTTTTTTCAAATCACATCGTTCATCATGTGCGTCAGACAGACAGGTATGCGCATGCATGTGCTGGAGACTAGAGGGCATCTAGAGTGGGTTCTTCCTACCAGGGTGGGGGCCGGGGGTTGAACTCAGGCTGTCGTGAGGGACAGGGGGGCCTTCACCTGCTGAATCATTCCACAAGCGCCCTGCTCCGCTTTCTATCAGGTTAAGCAAAGGTATCGGATGGCATATGTGTGTATACATCAGTCTGGGTGTGCGTAAGGTGCTTATAGTCTGTTTATTTGCTTATAAAGAGTGAATTCAGGCTTGCCTGCAGTGTGCTCCAGTTTGTTTTTTATTTCATTGAAAAAAATGCTTGTTACCTCCTAGCACTTGGGAGCCAGAGGGAAGCCAATCTCTGTGAGTTCAAGACCAATGAGGGCTACACAGAGAGAAGACAGTCCCAAACAAAGCAAAACAAGATGGGAAAAAATGGTTGCCCCTCCCCCACATCTTTAATGACTTTATCAAGTGGTAATTCACCCAAATGGCTTACCCATTTGAAGTGCTCCACTTTTACCGTGTTCCCAGTTGTACAAACGTCGCAGCTTTGGAAGTTCTCCGTCCCTCAGAAACGCCTTTCCGTCAGTGTCGGCCTCAGTAGCCTGTGGTGTCGCTTCATTTTGCTGCTGGCGGTTATTCCAGTGTTTTATTTTTGTCCTCGGTTGCTTTGCTTAACCTGGTTTCTGGCTATTTTTTCCTTTTGTTCATTTTGTTTGTTCGGCTTTTTGGGATTGAGATTTTCTGGATGTGCGGAGATCATATTATGACACAGAATGAAGGCTCCTGTAGGACAGCCTTCTGTGTCTGTTTCTAGAAATGCAGATTTTGGAGCCCTCAGAATCACCTCAGTGCAGTGCTGTGATGGATGAATTAATCCCCAAACCATGTGTGAACTGTCCATTAACTATCAGCTGCAGAATTGTCATCGTTCAGTGGATTTTTAAACTTCCCCAAACCAGTTTAAAATCTTGTGACTTTAAAAGTAAATGTTTGAATTGGGCCCAGTAGCATTTGCCTACAATCCTAGCACTTGGAGGCAGAAATGGGAGGATCAGGAGTTCAAGGTTATCCTTGGCTGCATTCTCAGTTTGAGGTCCTCGTGAACTACGTAGGACCACCAAAACCAAAAGCTGAAATTCAGATACACCGAGAAGTGCTTTAGACAAAGAGCTATAAGAAAAGTTACAGAGACACAGAGAGACAGCTTGCATGATTATCACCCAGGCTCTGCTGCTGTCACTGCACACATCTTCTAATACCCTGGTACATGCATGGCTGTGAGGCCAACACTGGTGTCTTACTGTGGACCAAGTTCTGGACTTTGTTTGGAGTGGTTTCCCAATGTCCTTTTCAGGGCTGAATCGTCAGTGGGGTTCAGCATCTTCATGGATGGTCTGAATGTCTTCTCTGGTTTAGCTGTTCCGTTATCCAACCACTTCATCAGTCTGAGTGCCTGGATAGTTAGAGCTTGTTTTAATCCAGTACGTTTCTTTTAGACAAAATTCCACAGCTCCTCACCTCTGCTTTTGAATGTGATTATGAGCTCCTTGGCTTTGGGTCCCAGGATCCCGTGTGAAGTTTCAGTTGCTGTGCCTTCTTGGGCATGATTGCTTCTCAGTTTATCAGTTTTCTAAGTTTTGGTGGTCTTTTGAGGGGGTCAGGTATTTTGTGTGGTGTTCTTGAATTTAGTTTGGTAATTTTTCTCATGGTTGTATCTGCTGGAGTGTCAGGGAGGAAGGCCACAAAGACCTTGCCATCCTGTCCCATCAGGGCAGGGTATTTGTGGCATCACTTTCTCTCTCATTCTGACTTGGATCACCGGGCCATGCTGTCAGGGCTCCCTGCTTGAAGTTCTTCTCACTCCCTCTTTTCATTCCATATTCTGTGAGGAAATTTACCACAGAATCATGCTACAGCCCAGCACTAGGTTTTCCTTCTGTTTTAATGCCATTTATCCTTAATCTTAATTATGAAGTTACCAGAATCGCTTTACACCCCCAAACAGCTTTTTTATAATCTTAAGGACTGCACCACAGTACCAATGACAGATGGACTTGGAGTCAAGTGAGCTGCCATTTTCAGTTCAGCAAAAGCATCCATTCCTGTCTAGGTATCCTAGAGCAGGTACTATTCTAACAACAAATAAACGACCATAAACCAGTCTGCTTTATGAGAAAACGTGATCGGTACCGCCATGTATCACTAGAGAGAATCTAGACAGTAAAATGTCTGTGCTACCCCGCCAAGGCTGCCTGAAGTGGGGCCTGACTAGGACAGTGCGGATTCTGGGACGTGGGGCCCGTAGAGCAACTTGTCTCTTACCTCACACTCTGGCTGAGGAAGCTGTCAGCGTAATTGGCCTTGGTGAAGACTGTGCATGTGTTATCTTGACTTCATCTTCTGTGGAAGCTCTGTAATTGTATTTGGTTGCAAGCCAGAAAAGCACTATTTGAAAACTTTCTCCCTTTTCTCCTCCCCATCCCTCCTTTTCTCCTGGGTATTCTCAGATATCAGCAGCAAGCTACTCATTTGCTGAGAAAGAAAGATTGCTTTGGAAGATTCATGATGAGAGTGAGCAAACCAGAGTGACTCTAGCTCTTGCCTGAGTAAATGCTCTGGGAAGCTGGGCTGACTTTCTAAGAGCATATCTCTTTGATAAGCCTTTTTGGAGCACAGTGGTATTTGATAGGAACTGAAAAGTTTAAGACTTGCTAAGGAATGAATAATGTAGTTATTTGAGCTTTAAAAATAATTATAGAAATCACAAACACTGCCTGGTCAGGGACAGTGTCTGAGGAAGGCTGTACTCCACCGCTGAGCTATACCCAAGCCGCTTTTGATTTGCAGAATGTATTTTTATTTTTTATCTGCTTAGGAACAGCAGCAGTATGTTTTCTGCTAAGCAGTGAAGGTTAGTCAGTCAAAGGCAGATCCTGAGAGCAGGGGCACCAGGAGACTCCTGGTGACCTCTCAGCAGCTGAGGTACAGTCATTGGCAGAAGCAAGTGGATCTTGAGGGAAGTTTCCATTGAGTCTGGAGGCGATTCCTCAGCCCTAAGGCCTGCTGGGAAGACTTCTTTGTTTGAGTCTTGATACCCAGGGATCCACTGTGGACATTCCTTTCATCCTGCTCCAGATTCTCCTTAGATGATCTCTCCTGTCCTTTTGTATTTCTTCTCTATGAAAAAAGACAATTTCCAATCTTTCATCTTCCCCCTTTCTTTCTCTCTCCTTCTCCCTCTCCCCCTCTCTCCTTTCCCCCTCTCTCCCTTGTGTATATTAAATGCTTACTTTGTTACCAAGTCACACCCAGCATTAAACCATTAAACCTTTGTCTTGTTCGAACACACACACGTATACACTCTGTCTCTTGTGCACGTGTGCACATGTATGTATGGATGACAGATTGTACCTTCTGCCCGGAAGGCTTACCTAGAAGTCTGCTGATAGCTTTCTGTATCTTTAGGTGCTTCAAAGCTAGTGTGCCCAGAACTGAGCTCCTGAGCTCCTCCTTGGGCTCCTCCTCCAACTTCAGGCCCTAGGTGAAAAGAACAAGCACCCTGGTCTAATACTAATGTCAGGGCGCTGTGTACAGTAAGGTACAGGCTGGAGGGAGGGCAGGAGGGAGGGCGCATCCGTTACTCCTTTCATTCCCTCGCAGGACCAGCCCTCTTGGATGTGTGGCTCATCTTCATAGAGTCGTCTTCCTCTCTCCAGCCAGGTCTTCGTACCCCAGTGATGTACTGAATCCTTGCTCTTGAGATCAGCCTTTTTTTGGGCCATATCACTGCTGCATAGAGTGCAGACTCCCAAGCATGGCCCCGGCACAGAAAGTCATTTGTGTCTGAGGGTCTCGTCCCCAATGTTCTTACTTTCCTTCACACATGTGTGCAAACTCTCTGCCCCTTCCTCCCTTCACTCGGGCCGCCTCCCTGAACCACCCTGTATATAAGCATGCTGACATTTGTGTCGGTGCAGGATGCTTGCTCCCTGTGGAAATTACCTTTGTGGTACCTGAGGTCCAGCCTGATACTCCTTCTTTTGATGCTTCAGAGCCAGGCCCTGTAACTCACGGCCGAGTTGAAAGGCTGCTACATGCTGCATATTCATGCTTTTGACCATTAGTCTCTTAACTCCATGACTTGTGTTTAACATATTCTCCACACCCAAGCCTCAGTCAGTCATTGCTGTTAAAGCCACAGCTGTGGTATCAGTGTTAGAGGTTGTGGCTTTAAATTGAGCTACTGTGATTGTCACATTTCAAGAGACTGTCCATCAGATCACTGTCAGTGTCAGGTTCCTTGGGGCCTTATACAGGGCACAGAAAACAGTGCAAAATGACCACATTTAGCTATGGTGGGCATGGCTTTAACATTATGTTGTTGTTTTTTTTTTTTCACTCTAATCAGTGTTTTAATTTAGGTTTTCTTAATACAGTACTGGCTTTTAACAGGGGTGATGGTATATATTAAAACTGTTCTCTAACCTCAAAAGCCTTTAAAAAGATATTTTTGAAACTTGTGTAATTTTTAATAAAGTTTTTTGCCATTTAAATAATTATTTAGCTTTAATTGAAACAAATTAAAAATAATATCTGGAACTAACAGCCTTTTGTTTGATGTTTTTAGCTATTTAATGCATCTTTCTGCTGGCTCTCGAAGTGGCTGGTTTTGTGTGCATTTGTATGTTGTAGTGCCTCATCAAATGCTTTTTTAATCCTTCGAGAATTGCTAGTCTATGACAGAGATAGGCAGGCCACTTCATTAATAATCAGTAGCCCCTGGAAGGAGCAAGTGGGTTTGCAGCATGAGAGGGTGGGTTTGTGTCCAACCTGAGTCGCCCAGGTCCGGTTGAAATTGCCCTGCCCCTTCCTCCAGGTGGAGTTGCCTTCAGAGAAGTCACTTATCTCAGGACTAAAAGGCACTGTCCTTCCACCTCTGCGGCTGCCTAATTATTTATTGCGACAGGACATGGTGCTCAGCTGTGGAATCACTTCATGGAGCCCATTTAGTAGATGGGTGTTCTGCAGGAGAGCCAGGCAGAGGCGCAGCCCAGGAAGACTCTCCCATGGAGTAGATGCACATAGGAGACTCTGCGAAGTGAATGTGAGGCGAGAGCCAAGGCACAGCCGTGACTAGGAGAGACGCTTGGGTTCTTAGCTTGGGAACCCAGGTTTCAGTGTCTCTGGGAAGCCACAGCTCTGGGAAGGATGAAGATGAACTGCTGGTGCTTTGTGGCTCTTGTGCTGTATGCAGTGGGGGTTGTGATTTGAATTGCTCCACATGGTGTAACAGTGTGAGAAATGAAGGCACTACCGAGACCACAACAGCAGCACTGATTAATTCTGGGAAGGCGTTCAGGCTTCTTTTTACTTAAGATAGGTGCGCAGCTTGGGATTTCAGTGCTTAAATAATTTCCCAAGGCAGTATTCTCTGTCTGGGAACACCAACATTAAGATAATGGGGTCTCCTGAGAGCTCGTTACTCTTTTAAATGAATTGTCATCAAATTATTAGTTTGCCGTTAAGAGTTTTGCACATGTGAAATCTGACTCTAGAGCAATTGTGTCCATCCACCCTCCCCCAACATATGCCAGAGGAAAAAAAATGTTGTCACAAATAATTGCTGTGGTAGTCTAGACAATACTTCATAGATTCTGTGCCTAAGAGCTTGGCTGCTCCTCCAGAGGACCTGGGTTTGAGTCCCAGAACCCTCTGCCTCCCTGAGTGTTGTGATTACAGGCATGCACCACCGCAGCTTCTAGTCATCATTAAATCCCGTTCCATTGGACCCTGGGCCCTTTCTTGCCTCTGCAGGTACCATGTACACATGTCTGCATAGACATACGCAGACAAAATGCCCGAACACATAAAGCTAGGAAAGATTCTTAAGAATTCTCAGTCATTTGATGCTGATTCCTGGTCTCCAGAAGGTGGCCTGAACCATGTCTTGGTGTCCTCTTCTAAGGTGAACTTTCTTTAGTTTGAGAAACAGATTTAGAGCCATTCCTGCTTCCCGCCTCTGTCTCCTCTCTGGTTTAGTTCCGAGAGAATGGCTCTGAGTGGTATGCTGCCGCCGGACTGTTCTGCAGGAAGCAGGACTGCCCCTGGGTGGTGCTCAGAGATGCCCACCACTGCATTTGCAGGCAGAGTGTGGCTTTAGTGACCTGCTCTGCCATCACCTGTGGTCTCCAAACAGACCAGATGCAGCATGCATAGGAGGTAACTCAGTCCTTTTTCCTTCTTCGACTTGGCTTTGAAATTTAGTCTTTGTTGCCGTCTAAACAGCTGTTCAGGGGATAGTTAAGTCAGATGTGCAATAGGAATGTTTGGTGAGGTCTGCTGGACTCATGATTAATCTCAAACAAGCAAACAGACAAAAAACCACCACCAACAAAATAGCTCACACTAAATCCAATTCATTAAAATTGGATTTAAGTAATTGCCCTGGTATTGTACCTCGTGGTTTACAGATTATTCTCAGATGTGTTATCTGTAGATAGCCAGGTGGATATGTGGTGATACATAAATATAAAAAAATATATGTATATATACATATATCACCAAATTCTTATTTTTTATTATTTATTTAATCTGAGACAGGGTTTCCTTGTGTAGCCTTGGCTACCCTGGACTCACTTTGTAGACTAGGCTTTCCTTCAACTCACAGAGGTCTGCCTGCCTCTGCAGGCGTGTGACACCAGGCCTGGTGATATTGTTTTATGGATGAGTAAGGATTTTCACAATTGCAAAATAAGGTTACTGATCTATAAAAGCACAGAGCAGACGTGCTACACAAGTGTCCGTCTCTCTCCATATACTCGTCTGCCCTGCTGTTGAATGCAGAGGAGGATAGGAAACCATTTTCCCACTTGGGTACATTGACAGTGTGCCCTGTGGGGTGAAACCATGTCCAGGATTCAGTTGTGGAAGCAATTCAGCTCTTTAGATAGTTCCTAGCAGAACCCCTGGAAAATAGGAGCCTGGCTCTTCAGATTGTCTCAGAATTGGATCTTATAACGTGTTAAACCTGAGCTTTAATTTACAGTCTTACTCCATGAACGTTCTGTTATGTCCTGTTGAAATAATCTGGAAAATTTAAACATGGCACAGTGGTACACCAGGACGGTGTCCACAAGCCACCATGTTGTGTGTGGGTGAGGTGTGCTGCCTTATGATCATTTTAACAGCAGGAGCAGAAAACCCCGACTCAGCCAGCTCCAACAGTAAAGAACGCACCATGTCACCTAACCAGAAGCCAGGGCAGGGTGGCTCTGGGCTGGCTCGCTCAGCACCTTTCTTCCCACCTGCTTGTTTTGCTGTGTTCACTGGGCTCATGTTGGCCAGAGGTGTGCAGGCCTTACCCAGCAGGGCAGACTAAAATACCCCCATCTGGTGCCTGTCTCTCAGTAGCACCCTTCACACTCTCCTTGCAACTCCCAGGTCACACCTGGGTCTGTGACCATCATGACCCTTATTGGCCTACACTGTGTGGACACTGCTTGGTTAGCCTCAAAGCAGGGCTTAGCCACAAGGGATATGTGCTTACTCGACCACAACCTGGGCTTTGCCCAAGTGGGAGCAGAGGCCGGGACGGTGGGAAGCCAGCAGCAGCTCTGCCTCACCAGGGGAGGGACAGGGGCCAAGTGTGGAGTGAGCCACCCTAGGCAGTGGCCTTCCTGCAGACTCGGCTTACCTGGGAACTTGTTAGACAGCTGAGTTCTCAGACCCCACCCAGGCCGGCTGAGTCAGCAGCTCCAGGGGAGAGGCCCAGCCATCTGTGTTCAGGAGCCCTCCGGGTGATTCTGATGCAGGCTCTAGCTTGAAGAGTGTGTCCAGGGCTCGACATCTAAGGGCTCAGTTCAGAATTACTTCTGTTGACAAGTCAATGACGAGAAGCAGAGTGATCTCCGAGAGTCAACCAGTCAGTAGAAATTGGGAGATGGAGGAGGTTGCTTGGTCTTGGCCTGTCATCACTGGCCCAGGGTTTCGGCAGACCACAAATGCACACACACTGTCTTCACATGCTCTCCAGCTGTGCCAGTGTGAGCCTGGTGCTCAGCGTGCCTTGGCTTACTGGTGCACAGGTGGGCTCAGCTATGGCACGGTGGCGGCCAGCTGAGCACTGGGAACCTTTCTCAAGCAGTCCGTTTACCATAAAGGAAGCATGTCTGGCAGAAAGCATTGGCCCCACAACAAAAAGGCTCAGGTACTGGGAGGGTGTGGCTGCGTGTAATATAGGGCAGTGTGTGGCATGCAGCAAGGTTTGGGGTGAGGCAGGGAGAATGGGTGTGAAAGGATATTAATCAGGTAAAAGAGAACCCTGAGAGACTGGGTGGCTCAAATCAATACAGGAACCACTCACACTAAAGGAGACTTCCCTATCCCCTATCCGAGTCTCCCTCCTCCCCCAGCCCCACCCAGTGACTCAGGGTGTCAGGAACTTGGATGGTACTGGGGAAGGCCCACAGGACGCAGCTGGGAACTCTAGGGAAGCAGTGCATTTGGGACAAGACTTATCCTATGTAGTTATGTGAGAGAGGGGACTCCCCAACCAAACCATAGACTGGGGATTCCCCGAGGGCCTTCTGTGGTACTGTAGGAACCATTGCCAGTGGAAGGGGCTGGGTAGACCAGGGTGGTGTGTTATTTTTCAAGGGCTGATGTAACAAAGGGCCAGAAACCAATGCTTAGAATACTCAGAGTGTATTCTATGCAGGTCTGGAGATCAGACTGTTGGCCTGGGTGCTCACAGGGCCGGGTTCTTCAGGAACAGGCAGAGGTCCTTTGCATCAGCTGGCTGGCAGCTGTTGGTGTTCTCTGCCTTGCAGCTGCATCCCGGCATTCTGCCTTTGTCCCTACGTGTCTGTTGTTTTGGCAGGATGACCACACAGTTTGACTGGTAGCCAGCAATAGCTTATGATACCTTGCAAGCATCCACTCGCCTGCTCCCCCCCCCAACACACACACACTGGAGCGCATAGGAAATCATTGTTTGGTCCTGGCTCATGCCCAGCCACAGCCAGGTTGTACAGCTCTATATCAGCTGCACAGCCACTCCTGAGGATTTTCTTGGCAAAAAGTGAATGGCTCTTCTTTCTAAATGCTTTCTTTGTTTATGTGTAGGAGCTTGTGCAAAGAAAATGACAGCAAATTGAGAGCTCTGTGTGTATGTGTTAATTGTAAGAAATCAAGTGGGTAGATTTAGGAGTATGTAGGTAAAGAGCAAGTAGGCAAATCCTTGAACTCAAACTATGCTTCTTTAGTTAGGATTTGCTGTGGTTTGCGTATGCCAAGATGTGTCAGCACAAAGATCTTCAGCCCCTTGCATTAGCTACCTGGCCGTGGAGGCCAAGGTGGAGGGGATCACAGCTCAAGTGGATCCTGTGGGCTGTTCCTTGGCTTGGCGGATGATCCTTTTGTTGTTTTCTGGAAATCCTACAGGTGAGTCTCTGCCTTCATGCATTTAATGTCAGTTACCCAAGGGTGTCACAGTGCTGTCCACAAGGAATGTCTGCTCTTGAGAGTCTAAACACTTAGTGTGGAAGTCTGTTTTCAGGTGGATAAATGCCACATCAAATTGCCTGTTAGTTGGACTTTCGTGTAACTTAATTAGCAGCTTTGTGTTTGGGGAGAAGCTGATCTCTGATCCTGAAATTGGTTCCAGGTGGGGTGGTATAATTCCGGGGTAATTAGGTGCCTTCACAGCGCCCACTCTAGTCATTAAGAGGCCTGGGCATTTGGAGGCAGAACTGTGAGGTGGAGAAAGCACTTGCTCTCCTATCCTTAATCTTTTAATCCATTTAACCTGGTTGTAAAAGGAGGCTTCGTTTTAATTAGAAAGTATATTTAGGTGGCTTGGAAGGTGTTTCATTAATTCACCACATTTGGGTAGCTGGTGGGGAGCCTGTCCCTAATTACGTGCTTAGGTGCAGTTGAAGGCATTCTAGGTCTGTAGGCTTAGAGCCCAGGTTCTTCGAGGTTCACTGCAAACCAGAATTCTAGGTTAAGAATGAGCCTAAAGCCCAGGCAGAAGCCTGGTAAAGTGAGCTTAGGGCTGTGACCCGATCCTGCCTTTGCTATGATTTGCTATGCATTAAGAGCTATGATGCCAGTTTGTGGATTAGGTTTTTTGGTGGGTTGGGTGTCAGTAGCTTGGACTCTTGTGAGTTTAAGGCCTGCCTCACTTAAATCCTATTTACGTTTTCTTTTTATTTTCTCTTTGGAGCTGAGACTCAAAGGAGAAAATGGAGAAGGAAAAAAGCATTGTTAAGAGGCTCAGCATCCCTGGTGGTCAATAGAAGGGAAGGGGCAGAATGCCAGAAACACCCCAGGGAGCTGGTAGAGCACAGAAAGGCCATGGGGAGGGATCTGGGTTGCAGGGGGTTTGCCCACGGACGCTCTTTAGGGATTCTGGCCAGGCAGGTGGTGATTGTGCTGTTAGTCCAATGATGTGACATGTGGTGTTTCAAATTGTTTTTTGTCTCAGTGATTTGTATCTTGTTTTGTCCCTCTAATTATTGAATGTGGTCCGAAAAAGAACTTTTATTCACATAAGCATGTTTATGCACAGCGTGGAATGTGTTGTCATATCAGCCATTGCACTGTAGCTTGTGTGGTTTTAACAGTTTGAGCACACTTAATATAGTCTCTGTATTAATTTTCAGTGGTACTTTTGTGGAGTATGATTTTACTTTATCCTTTTTTGATGTGACGATTGAACTTGTGTGTACTAAAGTTTCTTAGGCTATGTGACTTTTCTAGCCTGCTTTGGATATTTTTAAAAAACGATATAGTAATAAACACTGAGCAGTGTTTATAATAGCAATAAAACACTGTTTTAGGCCCCGTGTGACACAGAATAAAAGCATTGGCAGGTCTTTTTCTTTAGGCATTTTGGAGAAAGTTAGCGTGGGCTATTTGTGGCAGCACGTCAGCAAACAGTGCATCCTTTGAGATTATCCCGCTGGGTTAGGAGACTTTAGCATACACACTTAGTTATACGGCCCCCAGCTCACACTTCAGTCACACCAAGCTGCTGTCTTCCTAGAGGCGCTGTCTTCAGCAAAAGCCTCATGGCCAATATGGGCTGAATTTGTTTCCTTTCCACAGTTTGGCATTGTATTTATTTTTTATTTTGTATAGGAGCTTGTGATCCTCCTGTGTCTGCATCTGTGGTGCTGGTTTACACGTGCGGGTCGCCATGCCCACAGTGTGTGTAGGAGCACACACCAGAATTTGTTTTGAAATTAAAACAGTAAAGATCTGCACCTGCTCTTGGCATCCTAGTTCTGTGTGTTTCTCCTCCTGTTGTAGGTGGTTATTAATATTTACTATGGGTTTATCCTCTAGTAAAGCTTGCTGTTAATCTTAAACAGCTGTATAACCAAATCACCACACAGACACTGGGTTTTTAGTTAACCTAGAACATGATACTGAGCAATATTTACTCCCTCCTAAACCTCCAAGCCCTCAGTTTCCTAACACTTAGATTTCCCACATTATACTTGTTTTTTGTGAAATCTTAGGTCTGGTTCATGCTCCACATCCTCCAAGATCTCTCCTCCAGCTCTGCTCTCCTAGCTCTCCTCTCGCCCCTTCTCCTCCCACTCATTTCCTGCCTTCTGGCTCCTCCCCTCTTTCCTGTCTCCTGGCTTTTCCCTGCTCAACATTGTGTCTAGTTGCTTTATTTTGTCCTGTTTACACAAGAGTTGAGACAGGATGCTTAGAATGAGTATCACAATGCAATATCCGGATTGAAACCAGAGAGTTGGGGGTGGGGTGGGGAAGAAATCAGTATTTGAATGAACAAGTGTAAGGTGTATACATTAAAAAAAAAAAACTATACCAACATCCTCCCTTGAGCCTCAGAACCTCAGAAAGCAGGTGGCTCAGTGGAAGAAAAAAGCTTGCCACGTCTGGTTTTCTGTTGCTGTGATGAAATACTGTGAACAAAAGCAGCTTACAGAAAGGAGTTTATTTTGGTTTATGGCTCCAAAGGGAGAGTCTGTAATGGTAGGAGCTTCAGTTCTTCCGACAGATGCAAAGGCGCAAGGCTGAGACTGAAGAGCAGCGAGAAGGCCATCAGACTTCGTCTCTCACTCTCCTATGCACAGCTCTCACATCAGTGTCAGCAGGAGGCTGGATCACAGCTGTGGGATCACAGCTCCACCTCACAGGAAGCAGAGAGAGCTGAAGTGGGGTGGTGCTATAAACCCTGAGAAGCCATCCTTCGTGTGGTTCATTGTCCAGCAACACTGCATTCCCCCATTTATTTGCACATATCACAGCGTTGCGGATGACATATGCTGGGAAAATGCAGTGTTAAGCTGCAGAAATTTTGTCTCCGTGTAAAAGAACAGGTGGGCTTATTTTGTTATTTTGTTTATTTCTTAAAATACAGTTTAGCTATAGGATGCAAATTAAACTGTCCCTCATGGTGGTGGCCTACACCAAGTTTGTAGGCGCTGCACTAGCATTAAATGCATTAAAATGTTTTTTCCTCTTTAGTTCATCTTCAGTTTAAAATAGAAGTCTGGGTTTTGAGCTGATGCAGCAGGTAATGGCATTTGCTATGGGCCCTCTACCAGCTGGTCCGTTCCCGGGTCCCACACGGTAAAAGGAGAGACCTGCCCCGAAAGTCGTCCTCTGGCCTTCACAGTCCCGTGCCCCTTGGCCTGTCTGCCACCTCTCAGCTCCATTTCACATACACACAAGAAAGCTAACCCACCCTTCCTTCCTTCCTTCCTTCCTTCCTTCCTTCCTTCCTTCCTTCCTTCCCTCCCTCCCTCCCTCCCTCCCTCCCTCTCTCCCTTTCTCCCTCTCTCCCTCCCTCCCTCCCCTCCTCTTTTTTTTGAGACAGGGCTTTTCTGTGTAGCCCTGGCTGTCCTGGAACCTGCTCTGTTGACCAGGCTGGCCTTGAACTCTCAGAGATCCACCTGCTTTTGCCTTCCAAGTGTTGGGATTAAAGGCATGCACCACTGTGCCCAGCGTAATGTAACAATTTTTTAAAAATAGAAGTTTATTGAAATTTTGAATTTTAGTTAACCTTTATTGAAAATTTTTACTCTAATGAATTTTTAATTAGATTTGCAATAAGTACTTTGAAGCCTTAGGTTAACAAGTGTCTCAAGATGGTGCTCTAAATCTCTCAGCTCTGTCAAAGCAAGCCTCAAGAAAACAGCCGTTGGAAGACAGCAGGGGGGAAGGGAGGTAAGTCGGCAGTAGAGTGCCTGCTAGCATGTGTGAATTGTGGCTTCTGTCTCGTCTCCCACACTGCAGAAACAAGGCAAGAGCAAAAAGAGAGTCTACTGGAGATAACTGCTGGCCTGTCACAGTTGCTGGGAAGCCCTGAAGCAGTACAAGGTCTAACCCTCTGTGCTCAAGGAATGAGCGTGGTTCTGAGGGAACAAAGGGCTTCGGCTGCTCTACAGTAAGGTGCAGTTGTGAGCTGAGCTTCTGTTTAGCTCTTTTCCCCTGAAACATTCCTGGCTTTGACGAATCTGGATCTGGGCATAGGTGCTGGCGAGTTGTGAAGCAGTGAGTTGGTGAGAGCCATAGGCTTGGCTAAACTGACAGTTGACAAGAGAAGCAGGCAGAAATTAGAGGCAGGGCCAGGATTTTTTCCCCAGCTCGGTGGTGTGGGCTGGCCTGTGAAATAAGACAGCAGGTCCAGGTGGATACGACAGTGAATAACGGAAGCAGGAGGTCATTTTCCCACCCCGGGGCAGAGTTAGAGCGAGCGCATGGCTGTGGTCTGCTAGTACTCTAGACTGCCAGGCCTTGACTCTGATATCTGCTTATCAGCTGGTGACAATTTGCTAAAGCTTTCTGTGCCTGTCTCCCTTTGTCTAAAACAGGGTACTATGGTGTTGCTGTGTTTCTGCAGAAGTTTATAGTTGGCAGTAAATATCAGTGTGTACTTTAGAGAGAATCCACTTGTGCACTTCTTTCTGGAAGTAGGTTGAGTTTGACACTGTATTTAGAATGGGAGCCATCTGCTTAATATATAGGCCAAAGATTAGCAAATGTCCAGTAGTGCATCTGTATAGTGTTACAGTATTCAGACAGGAAGTATGCTTATATTATTGAATCTTTTCAGGAAACAATTATCTGTGCAACCTGGACGACTTTATTCTGAAATGTTCAGTATTTGCCATTAGTAATGAGGTGTTTTCATTATTTCACTTGATTTTGCTCACTGTGCTCTACAGTAACATTGAAACTTCTTCCTGTGTTTGTACATGCATGTAGATATGTGCATGCCATGGCATGCTTGTGGAGGTCAGAGGACAGCCTGTAGATGTTCTCTCCTCCTGTTCGCACCATCAGGCTTGGTGGGAAGCCCTGACCCCACTCCAAGATGTCTTGACCTAGGGAACCACTTGGTAATGGGAACGATGTAGAGAGATGACTGCCTTCTGCCTCTGTAAAGTCCTCTCTGTTCTGAGTCTGCGACCCTGTGAGAGTCCCCTGTGCTAGGCTGCCCTCGGTTGTCCAGGGTTGGTTGCCTCAAGAATGGGAAGCTGTCTTCTAGCAAAGGAGTGATTCCTGGGCTTTGGGAAAGAGAACTGCTGGAAGGTTACTTAGTGGTGGGCGTTTGGGGCTGTCGATCAGGAGTCCAAGAGCTGACAGCAGGGAGCGGGGCTGGGGGGATGCATGCGTAGTCTGGGGTGCATTGACCCTCCGCAGACCCTGTCTTCTCAGCGTCTCTTGCTCCTCTTTGAGGAAGTGTGAGGGGTCTGGAAGAACAGTTGCTGTCTACAACAAAACCATGAGGCTAGTTTGGGTGTTAACAAGGATGTGGCTCCCCCCGCCCCCGCTTTTGGCATGCATATCAGCCATAGATGGCAGAGAAATCTGAAGAGAATTCCTAGAGTGCCAGCAAGCTCGCTCCACTTCTGGGAGTGTAACGGAATCAGAAGGTTTAAGACAGTCCTGTTCTTAGTCAGACATCGAACGATTAGAATAGATTTACTGGAGAAGAATTCTTCAGAAAGGGCTCACATTATACTTGCCCACAAATGTTACTAGAGAAACTGGCCCTAAACTAGTTGGGAAAACAAGTCCAAACATTTAAAATCCCTGAATACTTTATTTAAACCAAATTCTATCCAGAAGCTAAGCATACAACAGGTAAGTAAGGGCTGTTCAGTCACCGTGGGGTAGGGAGGCTCACTGAGGCAAAGGGAATTAACTCTTCTGTCTGTTTACTCAGTGATTTGGTAGTACACAGCCCTTCGCCAGCCACACCGATGAGCCTCAGCCTCAGCGAGCCCCCTCACGTCACCAACAAATACTGTTGAACTGGCCCCTTCGCCTTTGTTTGTCAGCTAGTGTTCATGAAGAGAGCTTTGAAAGGATTGTCTTGTGGTGGTGCTCTGGGAAGGCTGTCTTGCCTCCGGAAGGTGGCAGGGAGGGTAGAGCTAGGGGAGGTTGGGAGTGGGGACCTTACTGGACACGTGAAACTGTCTACGCGGGACCATCTCTTATTTACCGTGTTCTACGTTAGGCCTCCTGTGGTTTCAGGCCACAGACACCAATAACACCTGCATTTTTAATACTTCTCCTAGCCCTGGTGACAAATCTCTCAGAAACCTGTGACTCTACCCCAGTTTGAAATATTCCGTCCATAGAACCATGTATGGAAAGAGTGAATTTGATCGAGTTAGGCCATATGCTTTGTGCTCATCTTTTCGAAGGTGTTCTTGCAGTCTGCATTTCCAGCAGTGCGTTTCCATACTGCAGTTTGAACCTGGTGGGCTGTGTCTGTGGGTGCTGCTCTATGGTGTTCTGAGGGAGGAAGCTGCCCGCCTCCTTTTATGCTGTACTCTTTCTCTACTCTACGTTGTTTTGTCTGTTTGCAAATGTATTTCAAAATGCAGAAATTCTTAAGTGCAACCCACTTTTAACTCAATGAATAGTGACAAAAGTAAACCTGAAAGGCTTGTACATTGAACATCCAAATAGGTTTATGTCCCTAGGTTCAGCTCTTACGGGTGTCCTTAAAACTTCTGAGAGCACAGCTATTGTGCAAGCAGTGTGACATTCTTGGTTTGTCAGGTCTCAGCACAGCTCCCTTCCGGTTGCCTGTCTGCTGTTAGTCTGGGGGTTGGGGGCATGGGCAAGGAGGGTGGAAATGAGCAGTTCTGAGCAGTCTGGGCTGCTTTGGGGGTGCCCGGTGCTAGGTGCCCTGTGCTGGCAGCCTTCCAACTGCTCCTCTGGGGCAGAGAGGCTGTGAGGGCCCTCCCCGCCGGCCGTTAGCTTCTCCTCAGAGCACACTTTGGCAGAAGGTGGCAGCTGCAGTTTGGTGGCCAGGAGGCTGGCCTTGCAAGCTCCTGCTGCCCTCCCACTCACGCCCTCCTCACTGTTTCATACGCTCCTGCAGCGTGTGCTTTGGTAGACCGGTTCCTAAAACTACTTTCCCTTCGGCAAGGTGCTGGTATGGGGCTGCCCAGTCCTTCACACAGTATTAATGTCCACTACACGGGGATGCAGGGAAGGGGGCGACCAAACGCATCCCCCACTTGTATTCTGTCACGTGACAGTGAGGATGAGCACCTGGTCCTGGGGGCCCCTGAGTGTCCCCACTCTGAGGAAAGCTGGACTTCAGTCCTCTGTGTCTTCAGTCCTTCCACTGTCGTAGGCTTGGGAAGCAGTCCTTAGGGAGACAGCACAAGCTTTGCATCCAGAATTGGCAGGTGTGAATCAACGTAAAAGCCCTCAAATGAAGACCAGCCTCATGACCCTTCACAGGGTAAGAGGCGTGGCATGCTTTCAGTCCGTGAGCCTGGAACCCAGCAGTGATGGTGGCTGTGCCGTGGCAGAGCGCCAGAGTTCATGCTGGTTCTGCTGTGTTTTCCCTGAGTGTACTCACATGCAGAACGTGACAGCCTCTCAGTTTCCAGAGCTGCTGTCTGGCTGATCTGACTCACGGTCATCTTCTCTCTTCTCCATTGAGTTGGAGCGTGGGTTAGGCCTGAGCCCGCAGTTCGGAGTCTCGAAGGCTGCGCCTGCTGTCTTGTGAGACTGCTGCAGGTGGTGTGGCCCCCACTCTTCTGAGGGCTCTGGATACTGCCCAGCATCGGGGTCTGTGGCCGCTGACCTGCAATAGCTGCTTTGGCAGATCTCTGCAATGTGCCAGTCTTGTCAGTACTGCCAGTGAAGACCCGAGTCTCTATGGTGTCCTGCGTTACCTGACCATCAGCTCAGCTGGCCCCCTTCGAGGATGGGAAAGCACTGTGATGGTCTGGATGAGAAGTGTCCCCACAGTCTTTGGCATTTACATATTTGGTCCTGAGTGGGTGGCACTGTTTGGGGAGGCTGAAGAGGAGGGGCTTTGCTGGAGGGAATCTATCTTCCCTTAGAGGCAGGCTGAGGCTCAGCCACGTGCAGTTTGCCCTGGGCTTCCAGCCTCCTCCCCCATCCTGGCTCTGGTGTCCTGGGTTCTGACCTGGCAGCCTTATGCCCAGATAAATACCTGTAGCTGCTGTGGCCATGGTGTTTTGTTGGAGCAGAAGAAAAGTGAGGGATCCGGCCTCAGACTGGCTTTCCCAGAGCCTCTCTTTGTCCGGGATGCCCCGTGAGTCAAACCTACGTTTGTTGTTCTGGGCTTTGGCGCCTTGGCTGCAGTCTCCTGCTGAAGGGCAGTCTACGTTCTGACAAAGGCTTGCCATGCTGGGCTAATTTGGGCAATTACCAAGTCTCTTGTATTGGTTGGTTTATTGTATTCTTAACTTTTCCACACTAAGTCTTACCGCCGCCTCCTTTCTTTCTAATGTTTATTTGGTGAAAACTGATGGTTTGTTTGGTTTTTAGTTGAAATTTTGCCCAAGTGCTAGAGTGGCAGTAAATGGTAGCATGTGTAGAGAATGCTCTTTAGTTTTTTTTTCTTCTTGGTTTGGGTTGTTATTTATTATAATGAAACCTGAGACTTCATTGGTGCCTCGAGTTGTTTAAAATTTAAAATGATATTTTGTATGTACTTTGCAGGGGTGTGAGTATGTGGGTGCAACTGCACCATGAAGCATCCATAGGGTAGAAGGGCAGTGTGTAGGAGTTGTGTCTTCTTCCTCATCTGGGTTACTGCCATTAGACTCAGCTCATTTTCTCAGGCGTGGTGGCCAGCACCTTTCCCAGAAAGGCCATCTTCTCTGCCTCATGTTTATGGCCAAATGAGCTAAACAGTGCCACACAGGTGCCCTAACCACAGGCCTCCTTTTTATTTCTTCCGTTTTTTTTTTCTTTTTGACAGAATCAATCTCTTTCATAATATATTTGTAGGTAGTTGAGTCTGTACCAGGCGTGGTGGCGCACACCTTGACCCCAGCACTTGGCAGGCAGAGGCAGAGGCTCTTGATCTCTATGAGATCAAGGCTATCCTGGTCTACACAGTGAGTTCCAGGACAGTCAAAGCTACATAGTGAGACTCTGTCTCAAAACAAAACAAAAAGTATTTGCATTTGGTCTTGTTAGCATTTTTTATTGTTGGCTTGGAACTATTTTAGCCTGTTGAAATCGAAGAAATACACACACACAGTTTTTGTTTGTTTTCTCTCTTGGAAAAATTGATATAGAATGGCCAGTGACTTAATCTCCTTTTTCCCCCCAAATCCTAATTAATGACAAGACAGACTTTAAAAGAGAAGACACCTTCTGTGAAGAAACACATGGGAAAGAATCTGAATGGATAATTTTCAGACCACTCTGGGTGATAGAATAGGGGTGCTGAGGCTCAGGGAGACAGCCCAGAGGTAGAGCACTTTCCCATCATGCATAAGGACCAGGTTCCTTTCTATGGTGTCACCGCCCCCCCCCCCCAAGTGGGGAGACAGAAACTGAGGAAGGAGCAGAGGGAAGGCTGCGGCGCTGGGATGTTAGCTGAGATCACTGTAGGTATCTAAACAGTGGATCTAAGACTCCCATCCGGCATGTGCTGACACCAGGCAAGGGTAAAGAGGAAGTTCTCAAAATGTGTTGTGTTTGTTTCTTACCGGGAGGGGTTACTGATAAAGATACAACCCAGGACATCAGGCTGACTCCCCTCAGAGCTCGAAGACTCACAGTGTGCCTCCCAAGAGGTTTTGCAACAATTAAAGTAAAAACTGTATATAAATCTCTTATAGGATTTCTGGCCCATGGTACAGGCTAGCAGCGTTTGTGTGTGTGTGTGTGCGTGTGCCTGTGTGTGTACATTACTAGAATCACAGCTGCTGCTTTTGCTGCCGCTGCTGTTGCGGTGTTAAGGAAGCGTGTCACTGAGGTTTGGGTTCTGCTTTATGAAACACAGCACAGCGGCATAAGCACTGTGTCTGTTTACGCTGGACTGCTCAGGCATCAGGCGGGCAGCACTCCTGTGATCAGCAAGGTTGCAGCCGGGAGTCTAAAATCGCGCTTAGCCCTAGATTACGCTCTGTTTTCAGACAGGAGAAAAGAGTGCAGTAGGATTTACCCGAACCCTTTTCCAGAGAGTCACCCCAGGGAGAGTGGGAGAGGAGAGGAGAGGCAGAGGCGGGTGGGGTGCCTATGAATGAGTGCGTACATGCATGCTTTCCCTAACAGTCATTAGTTGTCTAGCTGCCTTGGTAGGCTAGAAGAGGAACTCTGCTTTTGCTATGTGTCTGGTTGTAAATTCCTTCAAAAAGTTGGGCATAGTGGCTCATGCCTGTAATTTTAGTGCTCAAGAGGCTGAGGCAGGGGGATTGCTGCAAATTTGAGGCCAGCTGGGGCAACAGAATAAGATTTTGCCTAAAAATAAAAAGCTGGTCAGCACTCAGAAGGCTGAGGTGGGCAAGCCTTGGGTTGACGGCCAGCCTGGGTTAGTTAGTTCCAGGATAGCCTGGATTGCTAAGGAGAGAGGCTCCGAGAACAAGATTACCAGCCAGTGAGCAGACTTCCCTTTGTGACACGAAGGGAAGGCAGCTGGGGTTGGTACCCAGCGTTCTCTCTATTGTAGTGAGCCCGTGTGCCAGCATTGTCCTTGTCATAGTGAGCTTCTACTCACTCACACACCCACTCTGCACTCTAGAATGCTAACTCTTCAGGTCCTAACACCAAGGACCATTGACATTACGTACACTTTTGTTGACAAAGGAATTATTATGGGTTAAATTAAATGGCATTAAGCTCCCAACACCTTTATTATAGCTTACTGTACATTTAAAAAGGTACTGTTGAAAAGTTAAGTTTAGTGTTAATTTCAAAGAGACTTGTAGATAAGGAGAAAGCTAGAAGTGACTGAGGCTGCTTGGGGAGGCTGGAGCTGTCACAGTATCTGGTATGGGGATAGTTGAGATGGCTCTAGCAGTTCCCCCATCT
Organism: Psammomys obesus; assembly: GCF_907164565.1. NCBI lineage: Eukaryota > Metazoa > Chordata > Mammalia > Rodentia > Muridae > Psammomys > Psammomys obesus. The sequence goes on along the minus strand of NW_026596244.1, from coordinate 12,043,285 downwards.
TCTGGTGTCATGGCTTGTTGTTGGAAGTCTACTGCAGAAGTGCTGTGAATCTGATTGTCACTCCTGGAAAATCTGCATCTTTGGTTTTGACATCATTCCCTTTGTTGAAGAAGCTAGCGGAGGGTCTGTTTATTCCTACATGTGGGCTTTCTAGAGAGATGTCTCATTGGCTGGGTCATTTTTTTTTTCTCTGATTCCTGCTTTTCCTGAATGTGTTTATTTTTGTTGACCCAAATACTTGAGATCTATTTTTAGATGCAAAACTCGATATGCCTGGAGGTTAATCTTAATATATAGTATGCCAGAAAACAGAGAAACAGAATTGTGGTTTCTCACATTTAGCCTGGAGAGCCTTTGTTCATAATTTCTTAAGAATCTTAGCACTTAGCAGGCACACATGAACTGCTCCTCACTGCTGTAACTTCTTGCTTAATTCATTTTTTTCTCTTACTCATTTTCAGAATGGAAGGGAGTTTTCTCATTTCAGAGATTTGGTTTTTCTTTCTTGTTTCTAGGTCACAACGTAGTTTTAAAATTGCCTGGAAACCAGGACAGGATTAGCAGTGTTTGAGTAGAAACAGGTTAAAGTCAGGCTGCATGAGGTGAGTATTAAAATAAGTAAGGGTCTGGGGAGAGGGCTCAATGGATAAGGTGCTTGCCGTGGAAGCTGAGGACTAGAATGCAGATCTCCAGAACCTAAGTAAAAGCTGCATGGGTGTGGTAGCTGCCCAGAATCCCAGCCGACGGGACACCTTTGCCCGCAAGCCAGGCAGACTGGCCGGAACTCGCGGGCTCTAAGTTAGGACTTGCCTCAGGAATTAAAGGACTGAGTGATAGGGAAAGATAGCCAGAGTAAACCTTGAGGCCTCCATACACATTCACACTCATGAGTTCACACACCTGAACGTGCATAGACACGTGGAGCTTATCACACACATAAAATGAGAAGATGAGTAGGTTGCCCATGAGTTACTGTCATTTTCAAATTAATAATTGTTCATGCTGACTTCTGTTTAAAGCACCTTAGCGTTGGAAAGGACGTTGGGTGGAAATACAGTTGGATGGTTAAGAGGAAGCAGTCAGTATAGAGTACATTCATTCTTTGATTATCTTTTGTGCCTGGAGCTATTTAAGAAGGCAGAAGATGGGGGCCTGCAACCCCCTGGAGATGGGACTGGGCAAATGTTTCCCTTCTCACTTGCTTCACTTCAAGCAAAACAAGGCTGAGGTCTTTATCGGTAAACTTACTGCAAAAATGTACCGCCATTCTGGCGGTGACTTTGTGTTGAACAGGACTAAAGATCAGGAAAATGGGGTTAGGTTACATGAAAATCATGTAGCTGAGACAATTTAAAACTCACTGTTCTGATTTCTTCAGCTTACAGTGAAACTTTGCTTTTAGTCATAAACACTTGATGCCTCTTTCTCAGCAAAAGAAATATCAGCTTACTCGAGTGGTAATTATTTTACTCGGTGGTTAGGCTGAGTTTTAATTACATTTTCTTATAAATGACTTCTCCATTTATGTGCAGAACCAGCAGAGTACTGTACTTCAGTAGGTTTCGAGATATACTTCGCTTCTAGGGGATGTAGGCTGCATGAGTGAGGAGTGCTCGGCTTTTCACAGGCTCTCACTTGCAGCAGACGGCAGCATGCCAGTCAGGGGGTGCCTGTATCCGAATCCCATCCTGTTTTCCAGCCTGTGACCAGCCTTCAGGAGCTAATCTTGAACTAGTCACATTTTAAGCTACTAGGCCTTAGCATTCAGCTCCGCCTTTGAAGGGAGAACAGTTTAGCCCTTAACACAGGCTGATGGGGAAAAGAAAGTTGCTGTGCTTCAGTTTGTGTTCTTATCGTCTGTAAGAGGAAGTCTAGGTATTGGACATTATTTGAATAAGACACATAAAAATTTTATTTCTGATCTAAAATGTCTTGTGCAGAAAAATGAACAGAATCCAGAAAACGGGTGTGGTATCGTGATGTCTAAGCAGAGAGAAGCACTCATTAAATACAGAGGGGCTTGGGAGGAGCCAGGACTTGTTGGAGACTCAGGAAGCACCAGAGCTCATTGGTGAGGAGTGTTGGGCCGAGCCGAGGTCCAGCCATGGGGTGCTGTTCTAGATCTTGATAGCATAACTTCTTCCCTCTGATATTAAAACCTTTCCACGAAGTAAAAAAAAAAAAAAAAAATCAGAAAGTGTTTTTCAAGTAGAAGAGAAGAACAATTACATGTGGCAGACTGAGAAAGCAAAGAGTGCTATGGCAGCAATGCCAAGCAAATGTTCTGAAAGTCAGGTACTGCACCTTTGGAAGACCCACCAGCATCTTGGGAAGATTGTCACCTCTAAGTCATATAGTTCTCTAAAATATGAGACTTCACAGATGAAAAAAAATGCCTCTCAAACACTCCTGTAAAAAATGAATACTTTTTAAGGGCAAGAAAATTGGATCATCTTCGTATTTCTCAAAATGACATACAGAGTGAGGCACGGTGCTGGCCCAAGGATTTGACATTCAGCCAAAGTGTCCTTCAGTTCTCAAGACCAGGAAACAGTCTGTGCAAATGTGGGTATTCAGTGTCTTTGAACACTTGTTGAGAAGGTTGTAAGAGGGTGGATGTGTTATTTCCTGTTGTTACAACACCTGGAAAGCTACAGAGCTCACAGTTCTGGAGGACCCAGTAGCAGACAGATCATGGCAGAAGCACAGCGTAGATGAGGCAGCTGCTCCCTCATGGCAGCTGAAAGCCAAGAGAAAGGAAGCACCTGATTCCAGTGTTCTTGAGTAGCAGAGAATGGGGAAACTGAAGACGGAGTTTACCTCAGTTGTGACTTGGTGCTTCTCCACAACTTTCACTGCATGTGATTGTTGTATTTAGTCTGTTTTCTGCATTGTGAATCTTGACTTTCTAAAAGAAAATACAAAACAAAAACAAAAGCCCAGGAGCCATCAAACCATGTATCCTAGACTCTTGGTGTGAATGTGTAGCCTGTGTCGTCAGTTCTGCCAGTTGATGAGATGCTGGTGTGTCCAGAGATGTCCTGACACACGTCTTCCCACGCAATGCTATGTAAGCGTACACCATATCACTCACCAATATGATTCCCAGAGCAGATAATAGTGATATTTGTTGAAGGTTTGCTTGAATTGTGATGTGTAAATAAAATGTTTTGCTTTCTTCTTGAAGTTTAAAAAGATGGTGTATTTTTATCTGTATAGACTCCTACATTTGATAGTCTCTGATGCCTTTTGTTAAAGCATCTGGGCTTGTGGTGTAGCTTAGTGGTAGAGTGTTTGCTTATGGCTTTACCCCCACTGCAGGATGAGAGAGGTGGGAAAAGGGAGAAAGAGAAAGAAAAGCAACTAACCTATATGAATCTACAAACGAAGGTAATACACCACCCTTCCACAGTGGAAAGAAATTGTGTGCTTGGGTGGTTCCCCAATCCGATCTACTCCTCGGGACCCCCAGGAAGCCTCTGAAGAATCACTGATGCATTTACAGGCTGGTGCAGTTGGAAACTCGCTGCTTTGCAGTAGCTTTGGGGGTAGAATGGCAGCGCTTTCTGGTGGCCTTGTTTTGGTCTTGGTAACAGGAATGTCATGTGTCAGGAAGGGAATGCAGTGTTGACTCTGTAGAAGGCTCAGTTTTCATTTTAAAGCTCATCTTAAGAAAAGAACTGGTATGGAAACATTTTCACTCACTTACTCATTCATTTTTGTGGTGCTGGTGATGGAACCCAGCGCTTCCATGTTCAACATGCGAGTTACCACTGGACAATATGCAAAACAATTTATATCAGAGCTGGGTAATTTAAAAGATGTTTTATCTTCTCTGTTGTTTCATTTTGCCTTTGAACTCAGGGTCTGTTGTCCGGGTCACTTAGAGCTGTGGCTTTCAAGCTGGAGGGTGCACAGTCGCAGATACTTGAAGAGTCTTCAGGACGCACCCAGGCAGCCATCATGTAAGGGAATATGGCTGCCACCTTGGCTGTGCGTAGTTCTGTTGACTTAGCTAAGGTGGCCTGCAGGCCTGCTGGTTGTCCCCCACTGCCTCTTTCAGGAGGACCCCCTTTCAAGGGAGCATGCTTGCAGCCTGCTGCTAAGCACAGGGATAGTGCAAAAGAGTGAGCGGCCCCTGACACCTGGGGACAGGAGCACTTTCATGACAAGCTTTTTGGTTTTGCTTTCACAAACACCGCAGATGACTTAACTGAGCGGTCAGCTGATTTTCAGACACCCATGGGTGCATTTTACTTGAAGGAAATCTTCACTCCAATTTTTATTTGTAAGAACTAAACAGAACAGTAGAATGCTAAATGTAATACCAATCCAGCCATTCATCAGTTTCTACCGAAGCGCTGCCTGTTTCACCACAGGGTACATTCCCAACCTTGACTGATTTTGATGGTATTATGCTCAGACTTCATAATTTGCAGATCCTTACTGCAGAGAAATAGGACAGGGTAGACTCTTAGTGGAGAAGGCCGAGTGTGGAGGAATGTGCAAAAAGTCATCGGAAAGATGGGAGTCAGGGAGAGGAGTGAGGTACAGGCCCAGCTCCAAGTGAGCGCTTTAGTTATTTTGCTGAACAGATGCGGTATTGGAAATGGCTGTGGCTCTGCCATAAGACTGAATGTGTTGAATGAACAGTTTGACTTAAAAACAGAATTTACAGTACAGCAGGAAGTATATTCTTTTCAACGGTAAAGACAAGGACAACGTGGAGTATAGAATGTTAGCTTGAAAGTATGTGAAGGAGTGCATAGGTCCCTCCTTTCTCATTGTCTTTGGCGTTATACAGATATTATATAGCAGAGACTACCATAAGGGCTAGGGGAGGAAGAGGATGGTGAGCATATAAGGGTATTTTCCTTAGTTGAAAGGTCATCTGATTGGACATTTTAAAGCTCCAGGTTGGTTTTGTTGTTTTACTGGATCTGAAATGTGTGCTCTTTCTAAGCTGGTTTCTACTGACCCATTCCTCATCTCTGGGCCTGCCTCCAGGCTCTTCTTGACATCTGGGAGACTTCTGCCTTCTCCTTCATCTTTTAAGAAAGTCATTCCTTTAGGCCAGGTGTGGAGGTGCACCCTTAATCGCAGCACTTAGGCGGCAGAGGCAGGCGGATCTCTGAGTTCAGGGACAGCCTGATCGGCAGTTATTCTAGGTGTGCAGAATATTATTCTAGGTAGGCATTATCAGAGATGTTGATTTGTTTTCACTCACCTGTGCCATGCCTCAGCTCTGCCTGGTTTTCTCTTTCATCTGCTGGTTCTCTCCCTGCCTGCCGCCCTGTGGGCTGGAACTCGAGTCCTTGTGCGTGCTAGGCTAGCACTGTACACTGAGCTGCGCTTCTGACCTCATCTTTCTCACCTCCACCATTACAGATTTTGAGTTGATTTCTTTAAGCACCGTTTTTGATAACCGTTTGCCCCAGATACTGCACAGCACGACCTTTGAATTCATTTAACTTTGCTTTGGATTCTCCATTAGCCTCTTGCCCTGAATGCCCTGGGCCGAGTGTCTGCAAGCTTTGATCTCTTCCTGCAAATTGAGATTTATGATCCCTTTTCTAGAGGCTGCTGGAAGGCTCCCTGACAGTTGCAGAGGCTTTCATGAACGACCTGCTGTGCTCCGCTGGGACCCAAGTGCCTTTCTTTTGGCATGTGTCTCAGCTGCAGAGAATTGCTTTTCAAGTGGTGAGAAACCAGTCAAGAATGTGTGGACATGTAAGCGGAAGGTCCTGTTTGGATTTCCAAAATGGAAATAGGTTTTTCTTTTCTTTTATTATAAAGGTTACAACCATAATGGTTTTGTTGCTTCTTTGGTTGGTTTGGTTTGGTTTATTATGTATCCCTGGATAGCCACAAATTTTGCCTCTGACTCTCAACTTCCTGGGATTGTGGACATGTGCCAGCTTGCTTGGATCCATCGTATTTAATAATTGTTGAGCCCTTGGTTTTTCTTACCCTTTAAAAGCTGACGGACGTTCCCTTGTTTTGCCTCTAAGCCAGGAGCTAGTCTCTGCTAAGGTGATGGCATGGCTGTTGCCCTTGCTTTGGGTTTTTGTTTTGAAACGGATTCTTGCTGTGAACTTTCAGTCTTCTTGTCTCAGCCCTGGACTCTGGCTTGTCCTTGTTCTATACTGAGGTACTGAAGTTAGAGCTTACTTAAGCATGCTTAGTGGTAAGCTCTAGAAAGCACCGTGTAATGTAAATAAAATTAAAGCTGTCGTAAAATACACACATAACCACTAAAGTTTTAAAAAGTCGGTTACTGACTGATTGTTTTGTGTATGGTTAGGGGCGTGTGTGCTGTAGCACCCTTATGGAGGTTAGAGGACAACTTGCAGGAGTCAGCGTGGGTGCCGAGGGCTAAACTCAGGTCGTCGACTTAGCAGCAAGAACTTCTACCATTGAGCCACCCTTCCATCCGTGCCCGAATTCTCTACAAACAGTAGCTTTTCTTGTACGTGTATTTTTCAGTGTTTGGTCTGAAAGCCACGGCTTTGTGCATACCTTTCGAGGGCTGCACAGGAGCTACATTCATAGCCCAGGAGTTTTCTTTTGTTGTTTAAATATTTTTTATGTGTATGTGTGTAGGCCTGGGCGTCATGTGCGGGTGTCCTCAGAGGCCGGAAGAGGCTGTCAAATCCCTGCAACCAGAATTACAGACAATGTTGAGCCAGCTGATGTGGGTGCTCAGAACTAAACCCGGGCCTTCTGCGACGAGCAGCAAGTGCTCTTTCTCTCCCAGCCAACCTTCCAACCCCCAATCATTGTCAGAAATATTCACAGTTGTACAGCCATCACAATTATCTAATTTTAGGAAAGCTCCATCACTTGGGAAGGGAGTATGGTTCAGTTCCAGTACTCAGGACATGGAAGCAGGAGGATTAGAAACTGGTCTTTGACTATATTGTGAGTTCAGGATCAGCCTGGGCAAGAGAGTGTGTTGAAAAAGTAAAAATTTGTTACCTCATTGGAAAAAACCCCAAACCATCAGCAGTCACTTGCCACTACTCTCTGTCTCTTCCGTCCCTGGCAGATTAGACCAGCTTTGTCATCACAGATTTGCCTGCTCTAAGTGTTTCATGTGAATGTTTAATGCGATTTATGTCCTCTTGACTAGCTTCCTTTATTTAGTGCTTCTGGAATTATCCACATTGTAGTGCATCCATCATGTGGGCTGTTCATTGTTGGTTGATACATATATCAATTATTTCCCATGTGGGGCTATTATACATACTATCATAAATGTTATGAGCATTTGTGTGCATTTTTTTTGTGGCAATATGCTTTTCCTTTTATTGAGGATAGAGGCAAGATTGGAATGTCTAGTCTGTGCACTCACTCTGTTGAGTGATTACATGTTGAGTAACTACCAAGCTCTTTCCCAAGGTAGTCGTGCTGTTTTACTTTTGCACCAGCAAAGCGCAGCATTCTCTTTTCCTAGCACCCTCACCAATACCCTGCTATCAGAGGTCTTTCTTGAGAGGCCTGTCTGGAGGCAGGCTCTCTGGTAGCCAAGGCTGATTTGGACTCCTCCTACTCCGCCTCCCAAGAGCAGGTTGTGGGGCTCTCTGCTGCCTGGCTTCTGATTGTAGCCATTGCTAATGGATATTAGTGGGTTTGATTTTTTTTTTCTTTTCCCTTTCCCTTTCTTTTTTGAAGGACTCTATTGCCCAGGCTAGCCTTAGATTTTACATGAAGCTGAGTCTGGCCTTGAATTTGATCCTTTTGCTTTCACCTCCCAAGTGTTGGGGCTCACAGGGGTGTGCCACCATGCCCGCTCTGAGTCACAGTTCTTTGCTGACTAATCCCTTTGAGCTTCTTTTCATGTGTTTGTTGGTCATCTGTGCATGTTCTTTGGAGAAGTGTATGGTCAATTCCTTTGGCATTTTAAAAATTGGGTTAACTTTTTTTCTTGGGATGAGGTGTATACCATAAGGTTTTAATGTTTCCTGCAAGAGTTGCTTTGCATTAATGCAATATGTTATAGTTTCTTTCTCTCTGGTGTGTTTTTCACTGGTGGGGAGTAAGCCCAGGACTTCAAGCATGTTAAACATATGGTCTACCACAGAGCCATGCTCCCATTTCCCTGCTTCGTGTTTTTAAGTGGATTATGGAATAGACATGGACTTTTGTGAGGTACTTTTCAGAGTTAATATGCTGTAGCCATCTTTCCATGCCCGTATATAGTTATATCACCTTTTACTGCTACTGTGTAGTTCTTTATATGAATACAGCCTAATTTAAAATAGAATTCTTTATATATGAGATTTGTCTGCTTTTTCTTCTTTTTCTTAAGTTTTGTGTTTTGGTGCCGGGGCATTTTTCACGGCACGCCGATGCTGTGCCTCTGAGTCCTACCACCAGCTGTCTAGGGGCAAGAGAAGCCAAGCTGCACATATGCTTTGACTGTCGTGTGACTCCTGTCTAGGATGCGGTGTTGGAATTGTAGTCACCAGGCTACAGCATGTAGCCTATTGTCAAATGCCCCCACCAAAGCTGTTTTCATTTATCCTCACCTGCCTATGTCTTGGTCATTAGTTTCCCTACCTCCTTCCCAACACTGGGTAGTAATGTTTTTGCTTGTGTTTAAAAAGTCAATCGGAGAGGTCCAGGTAGGCACTGTGTATTTTAATTTGCATTTGTTTATTAAACTAAAGCTGGTTGAAGTTTTGTTTATTTCCTCTGTTGAACTTGTTGTTCTTGTGTTAGGGAATTACTTCCTATGCCAAGATGTTTCCTGTGCTGAGAGAGTATTCCTTGTGCTCACCATGTAGGCTTTCCTACCTCTTCCCACACCCAGACACAACACCTTTTTTTTTTTTTTTTGCCATCTCGTTACATGGCTTCCTTTTGTGGCCATGGGAGAGTCCCTAGGAATGTTTTTACATGATTATAGTTTTATTAAATTTTCAAAAGTCAGATTACATATAACATACATATACATATAACACACACATACACATATATACATACATACACATACTTTTTTCCATAAGGTGTTGTGTTCCCCACTCCCCACGTCTGTATATTTGCCCAGCCCGTGTCTACTCTGCCTGTGACACAGTATTAAGGTAGACGGAAGTCGCTGTGTGTATGTCATTAGCATGTCATTAGGGGCCCGTTGACCCATCTGTGGCGCTGTTCCTGCAAGGCTCCTGGAAAGCACAGGAACAGTGGAAGGAATAGTCTGAAGATTGTGCAGTTATGGCCAACCGTGTGTGGGTGCAGTCCTGTGTTAGCAAACTATTGGGCAGAAATAGAAGAGCCTGTCTGGGCTAGTCCCTGTGATGACCTAGCAGGGCTACTTAGTTAACTAAAGCGTCTCTCTTAACTAGTCCTAGGATTGCCTCCTTTTAGAATCTTTACAGTTATAAGTCTGCGTTATGGTGTTTTCTGTGACTTGGAAATTTGTCCAGCTTGAGTGGTGTGCCCTCCATGTGATTTGTTTGCTAGTTTCCTGATTTTATTGTGGGCACACATTTTATAACGCAGTGGGCATACATCAGATGAGCTCTTGTTGAGCAGACAATTTCTGACACACTTTTTGTGAGGGTGGAGACCCAGAGAGTAGAGGTGAGAATGTGCAGGGCTTTCATTGATTCCAGCGGACAGATGAGGTCGAGGTTAGCAGGTGTGGACATTTCCAAGCCTTCCCCAGGACCACAGAAGCCAGCCCTGTGACTGCAGTGCTGAACACTTTGGAAAAAGTGTTCTGAGCACCTTTGAAAAGCGCTGCCGGAGGCTGAGAAATGTTTTGGCAGACTGTGGGTGTGATAGATGCTGCGAGGACCACAGGTGGTAGGCACGTCAAAGGAAGATACAGAGAGAAAATACAACCACAAGAGGGCTGAGCCGAGTGTCGGGTTCTGAAAATCAGCAATCAGCATTAGCTGAGAAATCGGTAGTGAAGTGGCAGAGTTGGAAACCCCAGCAAACACCGTCTTTGTGATTGCTTTTTGCCTCTGTTCTGTGTCCTCCTGGAGAGCAAATGTGTACTGGTGGAAGCCTCGTGGTGTTGCAGGGATGCTGCATAGTGACTCCGGCCTGTGGCTGGGAAACAGCTAAAGAGAATTAGTGTATGTGACAGTTTCAAAAAGACCGTGGCAGGCTTTTGTTCTTGCTGGCTTGTGTTTCCTGTAGGGAGTCGGTAGCTCTGTCTTGGTCTCAGGAACCCCCTCTAGGATCGCTGGGCTGTTTCATGACCAGACTTCACCTTTCTCTGAATTTGGGGACCATGAGGACCGTGAGGGACCTCACTCTCTGGTTTACTTGCTTCCGTCTTTAAAAATGAGCTCTGTTTCTACATTTTAAAAATGTTTTATCTTTTTCTTTGGTTTTGATTGTTTTGACACAAGTTTTACTCTGTAGCTCAGGCTTTCCTGGAATTTAAAATGAAGCCCAGGCTAGTCACTCGGAGTGGTCTTTCTGCTTCAGCCTCTGGAGCACTGAGGTTATAGGCTGCACCAGTGTGCACAGCCAGGGCTCTGTTTCCCACGAACGGCTGGAAGTCCTTGCCCGTGTTCTCTGTCTCCATCCTTCTCAGCGGGCAGAGTGCACACGCAAATGACCTGCTCAGTGGGTGGTTGACTGTGAACACTTCTTGCCTTGGGAAAATGGAAGGTCATGGTGAGTGGGAAAGTTAATGGTAGAGGTTTGAAGGAGACCCTGCTAGCTTTTGACAACTGGACAGCAATTGTCCAGTATCATGTGTAAAATGTTCTCTGGGTTGCGTGCTGGAGCTCAGCCTTCAGTAGAAGCTGCCAACAATTACTTACTGGCATAGCAGGCTTATTTTTGGTGTTACAGACATCGAAATGATGCTCAAATCCCAGTGGCCAGTTCTGTCCGGTTCACCCTGTGCAGGGGCCTTACACACTTGGTCTGAGCAGGGCTGTTCGCTCAGGCTTTGGCTAGCACTAATAGAGGAGGGGGGGCTGCTGCACATCCTCACCTAACGTTCAAAGGTCGGGGAGCTGCGGCGGGCAGCTTTGGACGTCAGTGCCTAGCAAATGCCAAGGTAGGCTTGGTCATTTCGTACTTGTGACTCTGCTAATTTTAAGAGACTGGGATGAAGGAAAACACGGCCTGTAGGCAGGAGGGCAAGTGGCCGCTCGCCCTCCCCCCCCACCCCCGTCTGCATGGGCAGAACTCTGATGACAAAAGCATGTTGTCCTTTTAAACTCTGGGGCCCTCGCAAGCACCTGCTCAGACCAAGTGTGTGCTGTGGAGAGGCCAGAAGCTTCCTGGATGCTTTAGAGAAATAGGGAAAGTTGCCAGCCCCTGACCCCAAGGAGTTTACACATTTCTGCACTTGAAAACACAACTACCAGGAGAAGCCCTGCCTTCATGCTGGGTGAGTGCTGCTGCTGCTGCTTCCGGTGCTCAGGTCACCGGAAGCACCCCGCAGAGATTGACATGAGAGCCTGCAGCCTGGACCTGTGTGAGCTCAGGGCACTGGTGTGCTTCCTTATCTGGGCTGGCTTCTGGAGAAGGGGTGTCCTGGAGCCTTTGAATGAATCCCACCTTTCTTAGGCTGACTTCGCTGTTTGAGGTTTACGTTAAGATTGGCTTCAATTTGCATTAAAGTGTGAACACTCAGTTTTCATGCATCTTAAAAACAGATACTAAGCCTCTAAGTATGTGTTCCACACGGTAAGCAGCAGATTGGAAGGCCTAAAGGACCCAAGGGGAAATTTGAATAGTGCCCTCAGGGGAGACTAGGACAAGCCGGCTGACAGGACAGGGTTTCAGCTAGGAACAGTTCTGTTCAGGAGCAGGCTCGCAGGTCTGCCAGGGACTCTTGACTAGAGTGGGTTAACAGTGATACCTGAGTAGTTTTGCCCTGACTGAGTTAACAGGAGGAACCGGGGACCCTGTCCCAGGCTTCTGCTTCTGGGTTGGGACCTCTGCATCCAGCGGTTAAAACAGCTCTCCAGTTCACAGAGCAGGTGGGTGGCATGTTTGCGCTAGGTGTGACTAGGAGGCTGGAGCCCAGCCCGGCACGGGTCTTTGTGTCTGGAGCCAGGGGGGCAGTAGAGCATCAACTGCAGCACTTCCTAGATCTGTGGTGTGGGCATCTGTGGCAAGGACAGTTGCTCCCTTGTGGCCTTTGGAGGACCAGGATGATAATAGCGCCTGTTGGAGGAGAGGGCTTGCTGGATTGTCACCGTTTCTTTTGGGAGCCTTCTAGGCGCTGGCTGGGCACTTTGAGATACATGCTTGCCTTGTATATGGAGATCTCTTTTCCTGTGTCTTTTCTTAAAAAGTGTGTTTGTTTTTAAAAAAGTGTCTCTGTGTCTGTGCCACAGCGTGTGTGTGAAGGTCAGAGGACAGCTTGTGAGCTCGAGGGATCAAGGCCTCAGGCTCTGCCCCAGGTGCCCTTACACGTTCCTCACCTTCTTTACTTACACTTCTCACATGCCAGGCAAGTAAGTGTTTCACCACCAAGCCACGCTCCCACTCTCCATGTCAGATGTGCCAGCTGGACCATTTTAAGTGTGTAGTTCAGTGTAGATGAGTAGACTTCCTTAGACATCCACATCACTGAATGACCGTCACCACCATCCACTTCTAGACAGGTTTTTATTGTGCAAAACTAAAATTCTGTGCCTGTTCCATAAGAATGACCGCAGAGCATGGTGACACACATCTTCAGTCCTGGCCTCAGAGCCCAAAGCCTGCTTAGGGCCAGGCTAAGCCAGCCTGGGCTACTTAGGGAGACTATCTCAGAACTACAGCAATTAAAAACAAGCAAGCAACTTTATCTGTGCCATCTGCCCCTGGCAACCACCGTTCTCTCTGTCTCTGTGATTTGACTATTCTAAGGACTTCATGGGAATAGAATCACACAGATGTATCCTTTTGGGGTTGGCTTTTACTTAGCATGTCTGTAAGCTTCGTTGATTGTGTATTTGTTGTTGATCTTTTTAAAATGTTTCATTACTGCAAAGGAAATGTTTGATATGCAGTCTTGAGTTGTGTGGAGAATAAAGGGATTCCACAGACCATGTGCGCTGGACCTCTTGTTGGCAATGCCTGCTTCCTCAGGGGTTTCAGTTACAGTGCTGTGAGTGAGGTCCCACGTACAGTGGGAAGTCTGGCTTCTTCAAGCACAAAGAAGACCTTTGAGCATAGTCTTCTGAGTCTGTGGGGCTAAAGTAAGAGTGAAGGCCAGAAGAAGAGAGAAGTGAAGTGGGAACCTCAGCCGCCCTTCACGAAACGGGGCCTTCCCATCTTTGAAGCCTGCCTTGTGGGTTTTGAGCTTCCTGTTTGATGCTCTTTTGATTCAGGTTTTCTATGTTCATACGTGGGGTAAATAGTGAACTAGCTTTCATTATGTATGAATGTCAGGGGGCATCAGAAGCTTTCTCCCAAGGCCGGTACATTGGGGTCGTGTGTTAAATGCCTGGGACCCACACTCGGTGTGAAGGTAAATGCAATACAGGGAGGTCCAGGCCAGCCCTCTGCACCCCAGACAGCCTACTCAGAGGCCTCTTCCGGGAAGTCTGCCCTCCCCAGCTTCTGCTTCTTCTGCCTTGATCTCTCATGGTCTGCCCAGCATTCTTGTTTGCCCCTATTCAGAGGGATTTCTACAAGAGTAAGGGCCCTCTGGCACCTTTTATTTTGTATCCTGGTGACCTAGCAGATGTTTCTTTCACAGATGTTCTTTATGTTGAGTGAGTGGCATTGTGCCCAGGAGGTGGCCATTCTCATGGCTCATTCGGTATTGCCGTCCTCACTCCCACTTTGAACACTGGGTCTGCTCCGCGCCTGCCTTGATTTACCTCTTTAGTGGAAGTAGAGGAAATGCCCTGCTTCCCAGCAGCATGTGCGTAGTCCGCCCCCACTCTGATCTGTCATATAGCTGGGCATTAAATAACACGTAGGTTTTGAGGCTCTGTCCATCTTGTGACACTACCATTTAATACTGCTTTCAGTACTAAAACCCATTTAGATTGCAGGACTGCCTATAGCTTTAACCTTTGTGCCTTTAGCATATCATGTATTGTGACCTGCAGGCTGTGAATGTGATTATCAGGTGTTCTGCCAGGCATCGGCAAACCTGTGGCTACCAACTGCCTGGCGTATGCTGAGCTGTGAGCTAGAAGTATTGGTCAAACTGAGGAGTTTCATAATATCTGGCTCCTTGCAGTCTGTGGCCTGAAGTATTGTTTTCTATAAGATGCAAGGCTTGTTCTGAGTTTACTAAAAGCTAGAGAGGGGAGCAGTTGTGTTAAGAGTGACATGGGATGGGTGACAAGCTTAACAAACTTTAAATTTTGAAAGAAAACAGTTCTTCCTTTAGGTATGTCCATCCTGAGGCTGAAAGGCTACATATGACCAAGAATAGCTACAAATGCAGCCCAGCCACTGAACTTAAAGCATAAGAAGATTCTCTTTTGCAACTTAATTTTATTTTTGTAACTTGATTGTATAGCTTTGAGCACAGACTTCTGTGTTGTTTCAGTGTCAAAGGACTGGACTCGGTTGGTAGGGGAGACAACTCTGTGATACAGGCCTGAAGGTCAGATCTTGAGGGAAGACGAAGAATTGAAGTGTTAGCACGTGCCCACACTGACAGCTGTGATGCTCCAGTGGCTGGTGTTTTAAGGGTGCACTCCTGGGAAACACCCAGAAAGGAGGCCTCGTGCCCCTACCTAGCTTCTAATGTCAGAATTTCCCTGTGATCACTAATTCTTATTGATAGGATTATAGAGGAAAGTCTGTGCGCAGATATAAAGAAAATTAAAGGGCTTGGCCTATAGCCCAGTGGTAGTGATCTACCACACCCTTTCTTGTCTGAGGAGATTTTGTGAAGAAGTTCAGCTTTCTACTAGTGATTGGATTGGATTGCTGGGTAGAAGGCAGGGGTTGGTTTTCAGCTCTGCTCATTAACTAGATTCCTGACTTTGGGCCAGAGTTTCTCTGGGTTTGCGTTTCCCGGCCCAGAGAGGAAGAGATTTAGTTCTGTGATCTCTTAAGGTTGCTTCTGCCATAAACCCCAAGGGTTATGGGTTGAGTCTGGTTTTCATTGCTGTGTTATTGAGAGGCTTTTTAGCTGTGTCTCAGCCTTTGGGCAACATCTCATTGCTGTTATTTATCTGCTGCCGTTGGTGAGCGTGCCACTCTTCCATTATAACATGGCTGCCATGAGAAGAGGCGGCTTTACGCCATAGCCCTGGGAACGTGCTGTGGAGGAAAAGTGAGGGTTGCGTCTGTGTGAGTAAGGATTACACAGTGTGCTCACTAGCTCCATGTCAACCTGACATAAGCTGTGGTCATCTGGGAGGGGTGAACCTCAGTTGAAAAGATGTCTCCAGAAGATTGGGCTGCAGGCAGACATATCTGTAGGACATGGCACCTCAGAGGAAGTCAGGGCAGGAACTCAAGGCAGGAACCTAAGGTAGGAACAGAAGCTGAGGCCATGGAGGAGTGTTGCTTACTGGCTTGCTCAGCCTGCTTTCTCATACAGCTCAGGGCCACCTGCCCAGTCTGTTCCTACCTTAGGTTCCTGCCTTAGGTTCCCATGCTGACTGGGCTGGACCTTCCCACATCAGCCATTAATCAAGAAAGTGCCAGACAGACTCAACTATAAGCCAGTTTTCTGGAGGCAGTTTCTTAGTTGAGAGTCCCTCTTCCCAAACACTTTAGTCTGTGCTAAATTGACAGAAAACCGGCAGGTAACAGTGTTTGTTGTGTAAGCCTGATAACCAGAGTTCTGTCTCCACAACCTATGTAAAGGGGGAAGGAGAGAACTGACTCCATGACGTTCTCTGATCACTATGTACCTCGGCGCATGCACGTATACAGAGACCCAGTGGTGATCATGATGATGACGACACAATGAAGGTTTGCCCATTTTTCTTAAACTTGAAATATTTTTGCTCATTGTATTTATATATTAGGATTTTTTCTTCAGTCAATCAAACAGTTCCATAAACAACCCTTTTCCACTCTGCTTTTAATGCTTTCTCCTCCAGCTACTGCCTTAGTCTTACCAGTTCTTACTTGTTAAATTGGTGTCCCACTCAGCTCCGAAGGCAGTGGTCCTCAAGCACTGAGGTATGGGAAGATCAGCCTGAGGCCTAGTTAACCCGGGGCTTCTGAGTTATGTGTGGAGTGGCTCTGAGCTTGCTTGTGTGGCCTGGCTCACAGTGGTCAGCGCTGCTGGTGAGGGCTGCGTCCTGAGGGAGGGCTGAGAGTGCATGCAGGCCAGCCCTGGTTCCACGGTGTTCTGGACGAAGGTGCTGTCTGTGGCTCACTGTCTGACATCGCCACAGGTTCATTTACTTGGCCCTGGTTTCGGGTCTCAGCAGGATTCTGAGAGCTTGTTCCAGCAGCTGCTGTGTTGGAGAGGTTAGAGGTGAGGGATTCCCCCCCCTTTCCTTACAAAGCTTACTCCCTCCTGCTGAGACAGTTGAATTGTAGGAGACTGTCATCCCGTGACACACACTGTAATCCAAGTTTGTGCAGGGGCCTGTGGGAACATGGAGGGGTCATGGGTGTGTTGGCAGAAGCTCTGATAATCACAGTTTATTGTCAGGCTCTGGGCTCTGAGGAGAAAGCCAGTGTTAAATATATTGTGTGGTTTTGTCTTTATGTCCCTTTTGTAGGGACAGGGCCCTAGACACCATAGGCCTCAGTTGGTGCTAGATGGGTGAGCTTATCTGCCTCTTATGGAAAGGTCAAAGGTCCCTTTTGTCAGGTCAGGTCACACACACTCTTCCAAGTACACCTCTGACATGAAGAGCTTAGCCAGGATTGGGGTTATTTCAGACAGTGACTGACGGCAGGAAATTCATCTCTTGAGGTAAAGAAAAAGTCAGTGTTGCTGGGACTGTATGAAGACTCACTCCTAATTCTTTTTCTGGTCGTCCTTTAAGAAAGGGCAGATCAGAACTGGGCTGGGCCAGTTAGGGAACAGAGGTGTGGCCCACCCTGATAAACCTTTTCGTGTAATGCCTACTTTTGGGTGTTTTCTGAATACGTTCACAGCCTTAGGGCAGGGAGTCAGAATCAGGAATCTTCTTCTGCTTGAGGAAACTAAGGCAAGTGTCCCAGGGAAGGTGGGCACATGGACCCAAGCAGTGTCCGGCCAGCCTGGTACTCTCAGGCTCTTGGCTCTAAGGTCGAGGTTTACTCTGCGATACTGGGGTCTGGTGACCTGCTCTCACGCTGCTTACACCTTCACAGATCACCTTGCCTGTGTTTGTCTTCAGCCTCCTCTTTCTGAAGTTGTTCTTGTCTCAGTTCTGAGAGGCTTCTGTAATCCTGGTGCCATTACTTTGAGCACGGCTGTGTCTCCAACATTCACATCTCAGGTCTGGCTGTGATGATGGACGCTGTCTGTCCAGCCCTCAACCTGCACCCACAGTGAGCGCTGCACAGACGCTGAGGGGCGCTCAGCTGGGAAGGAAACATTGTGGCCTTGGCTCGGCTCCAGACCTTGATCAGAGCGTGTGGACTAGGCTGCCGCCGGCCTCTACATTGGGTGACTTAGCAGCTGGGAGCATGCCGAGAGGAAAGACCCCACTTAGGAAGCCAGGACAGAGTGGGGCTCTGTGAGCTTCCAGCCGTTGGCACGCATGGGCTCTGTGGGTGGCAAACATGAGTCTGATGTTTGATGCGTCATTTTTCTGTTACTAGAAAAACTATGTGCGTGTTTTAAAATAGAATAAGCAGTCTGGTCTCTGCAGTGCCCATGAGCCATTTCACCAGGGAGAAGTAGAGCAGTTGACATGGCAAAACAGTGACGGTGAGAGCCATTGTTAGGAAGAAAATGTTTCCTTCTGAACTCGAGGAGAAAGCTCTCTCACGTTTTTCTCAGTGTTCTCCTACCTCCTTCAAAGCAGCGGCCTTGCCATCACACAGGTGTCACACATATGTCAAGTCATCAGGCCCGGCAGTTACCATGCAGCTCAGTTTCAGAGTTCCCAAGACAAATGGACACAGATTGGGGGCCTCCCCCGCCCCCTGTGGGCTGCAAACTTCGATTCCAGGTCAGGAAAGGGCCGTCGGTGCTGGTGTCATACCCAGCTGTGTGTGCTGTGGGTCACAGCAGGCTTCAGATTTGTGCATTGTTCTGGAAGCCAGCTGTCCTGTGGTCTGGGAAGAACAGACGTCCAGTCTGCTGTCCACAGGGGCAAAAGAACACTCAGCAGTTGCTGCTTCTGGAATCCTTCTGTTTAATTTTGTCCTGGTTCTCGGGAGAAGTGTCCTTTAACCTGGTGTCTGAATTTGGACTTTAGCCAATGGAAACGTTCCTCTCCACAGAGAGGCAGCTGCCAGTGCCGTTGTAAGGAGATGCCTGGTGACATGGGATTTTCTCTGTGGGAAGTTGTACATATGATGCTTTTGAAATGTGGTAGGTGGAATGGAATTCTTGTACAAAAGAAATGAAAGTAAACTTCCCACGTGCACCGGTAGGCTTTGTGGGTGTACCTCTTTCCCCTTCAGTGTAACTTTTGAGAAGTGCAGTTCAGTGTGTTTCCACTTACTGAGAGTGAAGGTGTGAAGTAAGGGGACCTTTGTGGATGGACTGACAGACAGATACTGTGGTTGTGGAAGGGAGTGGGTTGAAAAACCAACGAGGAAAGAAAACCAAATCCCCAGTGGGAATTCTTAAGTCAAACACAAATATAAAACCTGAGCGGTAGTTCCTTCCAGGAGAAAATAATCAAGGAATCAAAGGGCAGCCTCGTGCATGTCTGCGCTGCGTTCGCTAGCTGAGTCCTCACGTTACTCGCTTCAAAGGCCCCCGCTTCCTTCCTGCCCTTCCACATAACCGGGGGAGGCTCCCGGTGACATGTGCCCAGGTTCTGAACTCACTCTCGGGTGCTGTCCTAAGATCTGGTTGCAAGCGTAGACTCTGGGATGTTGCACAGGGGCTGCGTATGCTCCTCACAGGAGCCGCGCTCTACTGCGGCATCGGCGCTCCAGGGCTGACTAGCCCACTTGCTGTTTGTCAGCTGTTTTGTTTGGTGAGCCTAAAATTCTTGCTGTCTCACTTATTTTCCTTAGCTCTCTGCCACCCCCTTGAGAAACACACTCCTTGTGGCATAGGAACTCTGATTTAATCTTCTATGCATCGATGCCAAGAAAATGCTGATTGGGTGTTGACAGTTTGGAATAATGTGATTTTTAAAAAATGTCCAGTGTGGGGGGATATTAGTTCTATCAGTTCAACTGTTTTTAATGAAATGACAGGAATTGGAAAGAGACAATGCATTGGAAAAGTTTCCAAAGTCAGGACCAGCAGTAGCGGTAGCTGGTCTTTGAGTGAAAGTGGGGCACGACCACTTTTAAGTATGGTTGAAGAGAAGATTTTTAGCGTAGATGTGAGGGGGAGAGGAGAACCAGAGGCATCTGGAAAGGTCTGGACTGAACATGGCCGAAGAATAGACCAAGGCCGTAAGAGAAGGGAGAGAGGGAACCAGGAGAGGGAGAAGAAGCAAGAGGAGGAGGACTAAGAGAGAGTGGCCAAAATGGCCGGTTATACAGGAAATCAGAAGCTGGGGGAGAATAGCAAGCTGGGGGGGAGGGGCAGCACTGGAGAGGCCTAGGGTAGGGGCAGGGGAGAGGAGTGCGGAGCGGAGCCAGGACTCGGGGTTCTTGTGCTGGGGGCCCTGGCAGCCACCATCCCCTTCCAATAGTAGGCACCGCAGTTAGCCATTTGTCCTGGGTTTCTTTGGGATCCAACAGCTGTGGGATGAGAGTCCCATCAGGACTAGGGTCCCTACCTTTCCTCTCCTGGGCCAGTTCCTTGTGATTCCGGAAGCCTGTCTTGAAAGCTCAGCATACAGTCTGTTTTTGTGCACACTTCAGAGCCCTTGAGCACAGCTGAATTCTCTGGATTAAATCCCTTTTTGTCCCATATAATCAGCTTGTTTCGTGCAATCCCTTTGAGACTGAAGAGTAGAGTGAGAATGAGCTTCTTTGGAAGCATCTTTTAAATGAGCAGTGAGTGGAGGGATGGTTGGCTGACCGGAAATGCTGGATGCTTTGAAAAATGGGTCCATCCGTAGCTCCCATATGCACACACTTAGTCCAGCTTTGCTGATGGACAGAGTGGAAGTGCTTAGTGAGAAACTGTTCCTCAGACACAGAAGAAAGATTTCATCCTTCGAGCAGAACATATCTTACTGAAAACGGAATGAAAATGGAATTGTCTGTAGTGAGAATTAAAATTCTGACTGAAGGCTAGGGAGATCACTGGGTAAAAGCATTTTGTTCCAGTCCCTGGAAGCCATGTAAATTGGAAGGAAAGAACCAACTCCACAAAGCCACCTTTGACCTCCACACATACTTTGTGCCATATGTGTGCCACCCCGGTTACACACAGTATTAAATAAGTAAATACTTTAAAATGCCAATGTTTGTTGTACATTTTAGTATACATTTGATTGTACTACTTTCTTGTATAAGATAGCATTAGTGTATTTTCTTATCTGTTTCTACCAAGGGAGAAATACAGTGGACATTCTTTTTAATAAAATTTATTTTTATTTTACATTCATAGGTGTTTTGCCTGTGTGTATGTCTGTCTGTGTGAGAGTGTCAGAGCCCTGGAACTGGAGTTAGAGACAGGTGTGAGAAGCCACGTGGGTGCTGAGACTTGAACCCAGGTCCATCATGGGAAAGCAGCCAGTGCTCTTAACCACTGAACTATCTCTCCAGTCCTACAGTGGGCGTTCTTAAGACAGGAACTGCTTCCGGAGAGATTGAGGGGTTACTTGGAGAGTAGTGAAGCCGAGTAGCTGAGTGGTGGTGGGTTGGCTGAGCTGTGGAGGCTGGCTAGTTGTGGGACCTGAGGCCTCCGTGAGAGCTCTGGTTCTGCCCTTTGCTTTCCCCTCCCTCCGCCTCTCAGACTCTCTCATGTTCTCTGCTGGCTTGTTAAAGGTACCCGCTAACAGACCACGAAGGCATCACCTGCGGCCTGCTGGAGCCATGCCTGCTTGATTGAAACCAATGAGCCCTTCATGATGGAGTCCTTGCAGCAGCAGGGTCTGTTGCCAAATGGGTCTGTTCCCTGCAGCTGCCAGGCCCTCGAGCTCAAGCAGGGTGGTTTTCCTCCGGGATAATGGGCAGGAATTAACTGCAGCTCAGAGTGCTGTGAAAGTGTTAATCAGTGCATCTGTGCTTTCCTGTGTACCAGGAATCGAGCTTGCTGTGCGAGGTCTGTGGGGCCAGGCTGGGTGGACATGTGGGCGTTGCAAGTGTGAAGGGCTGCTCTTTCCGCACCAGGGACAGAGTGACCAAGTCTCGACGCTGGTGCATGTTGGCTTTCATCTTACCGCTGGTTTGAGATAATTTGCACGTCATATACAGTGCAACCCAGAGTTTTGCATTTGATTTGTAAGCATATTTTTAGGGTTGTTTAGATTTTTACAGATTACAGTCTGTTTAGATTTTTGTCCCTCCTCAAAGAGGCTGCTGGGACATCATGTGTATGCTGGTTTCCCAAGGAGGCCAGAAGAGGGTATCGGAACTCCTGGAGCTAGAGCTTTTGACTGGTGAACTGCCCCATGCTGGGGCTGGGAACTAGGCTCTGGTCTCCTGGAAGAGCCAGCACTCTTAACCACTGACCTACCTTCAGCCTGTGTTTATAGTTTTAAGTATTCTTTCTCTCCTTTTTTAGTGGAGACACAGATCATTGTGGATCTTTTGAAAAGTCAGATTTCTCAAAGCAATTGTTTCATGAAGTCACTGATGATTTTAATATTATAGAGTCCCTAGATTACTGACTTCTGGACCCAACCTCATGACTTTACTGTAGCTACTGGGTTTACATATCTAAGCCTAAGCTGGGACCTTCTCAGTTTTAGATGAGCTCACACATGTGCCTGAAGCATGGGAGTTCAGCTGTCCTGGTCCCTGGAGGAGGGGCTCAGCTCTTTTGCCATGACACTGGCCACAGTCTCCCACTTCTGAGGGTCTAGATGTGGGAGCACAACAGCAGAGGAGCCTGGGAGCTGTGCACTGGGCTCAGCTTATGTTGTGTAATTGGCTTCTAAATGCTTTGGCTTTTCATCATTCAGGGACTGTGAGTTATGTATGGATGACTAATCCACACTAATAGTGTGATTAGGAGACCAGGAGAACTCATAGCCTTGTGCAGTAACACATGTTGCTGACATGGTGGGTTTGGTCCCCAAAGGATCTATTGATCGTGAATTGGTCACATTCATGTACCCCAAGAGTAAAGGGGGAAATGGCTCTTAACCTGCAGAATCCAATAGCTTACAAAACGTGTTGAAGGAGAGAGTGGACAGTGGCGGCCAGATGTGTGGCTGTTCTCCAGTTGGAAGCGATGCATGGTCTGCTCTCTGTCTGGGCCAGGGAGGCTGGCAGAGGTGTGCAGGCAGTACATGCCATGAATGACCACCTTGACAGAGGGATCTCCGCTCCATCCGGCTCCCGGACCTAAGTCTCTCAGAGGCCAGTGTGGTGTCCTGCTGTGGGACCGTCCTTTCCCCTCATGAGCGTTTTTACCTTTCTTTAATCTACATTGCTGTGCTTGCTCCTTCTCTGCTTTTCTTCTTTGCCCTGGACGTGAGACGAAGGAACCTGGAAGGCACTGGGATGGGGGGGGGGGCTTTGGTGAGCAGTAGTTCCCAACTTGAAGGGCCAAGAGAGGCTCTCCTTCACAATCAAAGAACCACCATCAGTTGTCTTTGAGCCAGGACTGTACTTGGTGCCACTTTCTGAAAGATTTCGCAAACCAAGGATTAGCCACACTGTCCTCTTCCAGCCCAGATCTGCCTGTCACTCAGACTTCAGCTATACGTCTCAGTGCATCTCAGAGTTGCAACATTTGTAATCATCCAATTTATTCCAATTTTATATATTGTTGTCATGATTAGAGCGTGCGTGCTTGTGTGTGTGTATATACGTACACCTAGGCCGTGTACATACTAGGCTTTACCACAGGGCTACATCACAAACTCAGTCTTGACTTTTTTTAAATAGCTGAATAAGAAATATCAGTTACCTGTCATTAGTTTATTTTAAAAAAATCTGTGTACATTTTTATCATATTTGTAAATTAGATTTACTAAAGCTAAGGTTGAAATTGGGGAACACTATTTGTGCTCTGTTGTTTTTGACATGTTAGGATGAGACCGTTTCATACTAATGAAAAATATTTTGAGGCTTGAACTGTGATTTTAGAAGCCCATGACTCCAGTTGGAACAGTTTTCTTATATTCATCTAACGAGAGACTGTTCTGAATGCTGAGAACACACTAGCAGGCAAAATGGACCCGCAGCCCTGTCTGCGGGGATCTTTGCAACCTGACAGCAGGAGGCGGAGGAGCAGAGACCCTGAGCAGACTCAGGCATGGATGTGAGGACAGTGTGGACTGGGTAAGCAGAAGACAGAGAAAGACAAGGATGGATTGTGGGCCACACCTGTGGGTATAAGCAGGGAATCTTTTCAAAGATTTAAAGAAGGGAAGAAATTTGCCCAGAGATTATCTGAGTGATGGATGCCTAAAGAGGGACGGCTGCAAGAAAAGCCTTATGCTGGGCCTTCTATCTAACCATAGTGTCCTCAGGGCAACCTGAAAGACCACAGTTAGAGCAGACTGTGCAACGAGATGAGGGGACTGAGCTAGGTGGGGATGCTGGGCCCTGTGGCATGGACTTCTGAAAGCAGTAAGGCCTCTGAAAGCAGGAGTAACCTTGGAGATGCAGAGCAGAGCCCTCCGACCAGCTGTAAAGTGGGTTCTAAAGGGCTGGACCTTCAGAGTCGAACATGGTCCGTAGGGAAAGCAGCAGCCAGTGCTGATGGGGTCGGCACTGAGTCGTGGCATGCGCCTGGTAAGGTTCTGCCTAGGGTTTAAAAACAGGTACAGGTTCTGGTGGGATGGATGTGGAGTTTGAGGCACAGAGAGGGTCGGTGTGGCTGCAGTGTAGGAGCATCTGTGAGGAGGTGATTGAAGCAGCCTGGTCTTAGTTGTCCGTCTGTGACGTGAATAGGCTATAATGCTAAC
Source organism: Psammomys obesus (assembly GCF_907164565.1). NCBI lineage: Eukaryota > Metazoa > Chordata > Mammalia > Rodentia > Muridae > Psammomys > Psammomys obesus. The sequence continues at coordinate 12,019,277 of NW_026596244.1, read as the reverse complement.
TTGGATGTTAGGAGTGATGAAAGCCTGAAGAGATCTGAGGTGATAGATGGAGAGGACTGGGTCCTGTGCACACACAGGGAAGGGACAGACAGGAGCCAGAGAAGACCACACTGCCCTGAGAGAGGGAGCTAGGTCCTGGGTAATGAAACTGTCGCACTGAGTGCTCTGGAAGGTTTGGAGGAGCCGAGAAGTGGGCATGTGCTACTTGAACCACACAAAGGAATGTGTCCAGGCTGTACTTAGGAGCTTGTGCTTTTTCTTGTTGTTGTTGTCCTCGAAGTTTCCAAAAACATGCCACTCTGAATATTTCTGAAGTCCCTGACACAGAAGCACATTCCTAAAGCACACGGCTTTTAGGAATCTGAGGAAAGGGGAGCGTCACCAGTGCCGCGCTTGGTCCAGCATTGCTGAGGGTGCTCTGCCAGCTTCCCTCTCGGGTTTGCTTTTTAATTGTAATCAAGCTGTACAGTTCCTTGCTCCCCCAGGAACACTCCCCTCCCGTCCCCCATGGTTAGCTGCTGCTGTAATCGGCTGCCTTGAGAACTGAAGGCTGCTTGCTGGACGGATCCCATCCCATCCCACTGGCTGCTGCTTTCCCCAGCTGCCTGTTGCCTTTGTGGTTCGGCACAGGGTGCTTGCTGCTCTTTGTCTAGGGCTAGAGAGTGCTGGAGGGGGAGGGGAGTGCCAGAGGAAGGGGTGGGCTGAAAAGGAGAGCTGGGGAAGGATGGGGGTGGCCTGCTGTGAGAGTGGAGCAGACCCCAAAGGGTACTGAGCAAATAGGCCCTGGCTCCCAGGCTAGGGCACTAACAGGGACTATTCTTTCTTTTACAGCCTCTTCAGCAATTACACTTCAGCCCTCAAGGGTCTGAAAGAAAAATTACAATTTAAAAGGCAAACTCTGAGTGCTCCATTTGCATATGAGTGCATCTGTATAATTAAGAACAATTAAGTTCCCTGGCTGAATTGAAAGGGAGGCCCCAGCCACTCTCACTGTGGAGTGCAGCCCGTGGCTGTCAGTTCCCTGGAATTCAGTTGGCAGAATATTGCCATCTTCCCTGCCACTGCTAATCAGTGGGATTCTGGAACAGAGCCTTGGTGGCTCTCCCTGTTCTGTCCATCTCCTCTTCTCTTTTCTGCTTCCCCTTCCTTTCACGTAAGGCCCGACAGGCCACCTGACAGAGCTCTTTACAGGCGGCTTTTATTCAGTCATCCTTCTTTGGCTTGATAGGTCTTACTTTGCTCACAGACAAAATGCTGAAGGTCTGCTTAGGAGTCTCGGCGCACATGTTTCTCCTTAGCCTCATGCTCCCTGCCTGAAATCAACTGATATTACTGGCCCTGCTGACCCTGAATTTAGTGCCGCCTTTTCTCACCGTGGTGTGTCCCATGGACAGTTTCCTACCAGTATTGCCGAGGAAGCAAGGCACAGTTTTCTAGGCTCTTTCTCCTCTGGGTTTATACTGTGCAGAACAGGAATACAACTGCTTCCTGTTTGCTGCCCAGGTGAAGGAGGTTCTGGCCGTGAGCACAGGTTGTGAGCAGTCTTTGAAAAGTAGACTCACCTGGGCTCTTACTGATGAGGCTGTCTTAGTTACTTTTCTGCTCTTGTGAAGAGTCGCCATGAGCAAGGCAGCTTGTGGAAGAAAGCATTTATGACTTACGGTTTTACAGGATGTGTGCATGGCCATCACACCAAGGGATCTGACAGCAGGCAAACAGGCGCAGCACTGCAGCAGTAGCTGAGAGCTTACATGTAATCCACAAGCAGAAGGTGGAGAGTGGGAAAGGCAAGGGTGGAGGGGGGAGAGCAAGAGAGAGACAGAGAGATAGATGGATGGATGGATGGATGGATAGATGGATAGACAGACAGACAGACACACACACACAAAAACACAGAACGAACACGAGAAACTAACTGGGCCCACCTCAAAGCCCACCCCTAGTGCCTTCCCCGAGCAAGGCACGGTTCTTAATTGTTCCCAAACAGTTCCACTGTCTGAGAACCAAACATTGAAATATATGAGTCTGTGGGGGCCACTCACATTCAAACCACCACAAGGCTCCCTCCTCAGACGTCACTTCTGTACCGCCTTTGCTGGCTCTTCTGTCTCTGATGGGACATGTCAGTCAGGATTAGCCTTTTACCTTTGGCTCCCTAAAGTGTCTTACAGAGGCTCTTACACTTCTGGGTGGCTTGTAGTGAGGCAGAGAATGGATTCTCAGTGGCCATGTACAGGCATTTGTCACTGACATCAGCACTTGACTGAGGACCTAAGTCTTCGTCGTCAGTGGGCTTCCCCGGTGAAAGGCATTAGAAACTGGCTTTTTCTTGGCAGCCATTTGGTTTACTGGCGGGTTTGGTTTTGTTTGTGTTATTGTTGCTCTGGGCCTGGACACCGTGAAGATCTGGCCTGGCCACATCTCTCTGGTGGCAGGCAGACACAGCATAGTGACTGCGTAGTGCTTGCTGGCAGTATCTGTCCTTCGAAATGGGTGATTGAATGTCCTGGTCATACCTCCCATGAGAGATGCAAAGCCGTGTAGCTGCTGCTTCAGGAGGCCTCTAGGGGCCCACTGCACACAGACTACTGTCATCCCCTTCCTTCTCTGATATTTAAGCTGCGTCTTTGCAGAGGTGGAGGAGGTCATAGGGAAGAGGCCATCGGAAGACCCTGTTATATGACAGAGGAGGGCCCGAGCGGTATTAGGGGCCCGGAGCACAGTTTGCCACTGACCCTGGCTTAGAAACAGAAACAGTCACCATTGTATGGCCAAGAGATCATTTCCGAATTAACCTCCTAGCCCCTCTGTCTTTTGTTAAGGAATTCTGGGCGCATGGTAGACCTGATCCTACATTCTTTGGGTTTTGTAGGGAGAAAGTTGCCTTTAAGGCATTCTGACAGTAGGATTATTGCATAGACGTGACCTTGGTGGTAAGTCATGTTCTGTGGCCAAGTGTGTGACAGGTGTTCAGTGGGCAGCTTAAAAGTGCTGTTGAAGGCTCCCGCTCCGTTCCCAGGTGTTCCTGTGTTAGTTGCTACTGAGGTTTTCTCCCAGCTGAAGAGCTTCTTGCAGAGCTGCAACCCTTCATGGCTGCTTAAAGCGGTACTTTCAGAGAGTATGTATGCATTTTTTTTTTTTTTCTGCAGAAAGGAGTTGTGCTTTTTGAGCGACATCATATTGTGCCAATATTCATAGAAAGAAGAATTCATAGAAGAATAGGCCCAGCAGAGTAAGCCACTGAGCCGCATTAGTATTGTGTGAGATTCTCGTAATTGCTGTAAAGCCTTAAGGCTGCTTTGGTCACCATGCCAAGCAGACCATGCGGTCTGCCCTTCAAGAAACGGTTAAAACGTTCACTGGATTTCCCGGGCAGTGTTACTAACATTGGGTATGTTTGTCTAAGCGTTATTTTGATAACTTTCTCCTGTTGGCTAAGATCCTAATGCAGGTGGGTAGAAGTGGTGAATGTAGCAGTCAGCAGCCTGTATTATGAAGACAAGTCTATCAGATTGATTTGAGGGCTTTTAGATGATCTTTTAGGTAATAAAATGAGGCAGGCCCACTTTTGTTTTTTCATCACTGGGATAAATTCCTGTGATAATCACAGAGGACAAAGGGTTGGTTTTGGCTGACTGTTTTGGAGCTGTCATTCCATGGTGGGTTGGCCTCCCTGGTTGGGGTCTGTGGAAAGTCAGCACAGGTGATGACCCAGTTCCCAAACCTTTCACCTCTGGCATTCTTGCTGTGGTGGGGCAGGGGGCGAGGGGAAGACGCTCTAGAGAGAGGAGAAGGCGCTGGAGTCCCGGCATCTCAGGGCCATGCCTCCAGTTTCCTAAATCCCATTGCTTCCCCTCGGAGTTGTGCCCCATCCCAAAAGAGTCATAGGCTGCAGACTATGTCTTTAATATATGGTTCTTCAGAGGACTTATCCAAACCATGGCACTCCCCGACAAGGAACGGTAACTATTAAAACTTGTGTGGATGCTTTGGGCTACTATGCCTGCTCTAGTTCATAGATGCACTGCGTGTCTCTACTCAAGGAGGAAAAACCCTTAGTCTCCTCCTCACTCTTGTTCTCTGTGGATTTCTGAGCTGCCTTCTTTGCAGCATGGGAGAATATGGCTGCAAGCATCTGATACTAAATTATATTTTGTGCTACCTTGCTCTCCCAAAGCTGGAAGAAAAGACAAAATAGACTTTGTACTTTGCACATTATGAAATCATACTTAGATTATTTTAACATGATAGTATGATTGACCTCTAGAGTCCAGGAAAGATGTCAGTCTTCAAACTGCAGAGGAGTTGTACCTAACTGGAAGAGAGCAGGAAGGTGCAGCGGGGACCAGGGGAAACTCTCAGTTGCTGGACTGTCCTTTGCCAGGCTTTTACTGTCCGTGTGGATGCTGGCGCTCCTCACACGTGCAGCACGTGCTGTAGCTGGCCTGTGACTATAACGGCATATTTTGACGTTTTTTGAATTGCAAATATAGTGCTTTTCGAAAGTAAAGTCCTGATAGTGTGAATGGAGAGCAAGAGATTTACATGGTGTGAAGTATGAAATCCCTGGAGACCCCTCAGAACTGCTAGCTTAGTGGAATTAAGGAAGGCTACAGGAGTGGGGATGCCCAGATGGCTTCTCTGTGGGCACATAGGCAAGCCACTCAGCAAGTTGGCCATCTCACACACCAAGTTCACTGCCATCTTGGATTCTGCCTGGAGGTGCTGACAGCTGTCCCTCCAAGTGGTGGTTCTGGCACATTTGGAATGTCGAGCCAGGAACTTCACGGAAGAGCCTAGGCCACAGACACACATAGGCTTCGGAATGAGTCACCACAGAAACTAGCACTACTGGCTGTATTAAGCAAAAGGGAATTTACAGAAAAGGGGTTAGCAGCTGGCAGAATTTCTGGGCAGAATTTAGGGTAGGCCTGGGGAGCACGAATTAGACAGGGCTGGCTAGATTGACTGCCAGAAGAGCCAGCTGGGGACACTGTCACCTTTGCCATTCACACAGCTGCGCTACTGCTGCTGCGGTTGCCTGAAAGGGACTCTGCCTTCCATCTTCCCTTCCTTCTTGTCGCTTCAGCGCCTGAGGCCCTGCCTCAGGTGAGTCAGTCTAGTCACAGGGTCATGTGACAGTATCCTCTTTGCACAGGAAGCTAGTAAAACTGGTGTGAGGGTAGTTCCGAGTTCAGAAGCTGTAGAGTGGGAAATCTACAAATGCTGTCTGGAAGGGACTGAACAGCCACCAAATAGGGACATTTGTTATCAATAAAGTCTTAGAGTGGATGGGCAGGAACTTTGGCCAGACTAAGAGAGCTTAAAGGAAGAGCCTCATTCAGTCTTGGGCAAAGCTGCACAGAGGAAGAGGAGCCTGACAGGGGAGATGGCGGTGCAGCTGTTACAGAAGGAGGGAACACAGGAACAGTGTCCTAGAAGCCCCAGGACATCTCTGGCTGCCAGAGATGGAAGCCAGCAGAGATTGAGGAAGCCCAGTCCTTGACTCCGCAGCCTGAGGATCTGGGTACCCTTAGCAGGAGAGTGGAGGTTAAGTGATAGCAGGGGTGGGGCAGGCCTTGGAGCCGGGGCTTGTGTACATTCATGTCCAGTCATTCTTCACAGATGGAATGGGACTGCAAGCCGGTCAACTGTCTGTTACAGTTACCGGTCAGCCAAGGTTGGTGCGTGGTTTTAGAGGGTCCTGCCAATGACTAGGTGGGATAAGCGCTTGTGCGTGTCTGGGCGTGCTAGATCAGTGGTGGGAACACACGTAGAAGGAAGTGTTCACTTCCTGGTCATGACCCACAGAAGAAGACTGCCTTCAGTGACATATTGTCATGTAACAGGAGAAGCATGGCTCTATGGACAAAGACAGTAACGCATGGGCATTTGGGAGGTTGCTGATCCTAACCGTAGCAGATGGCAAGGGTCCACACAGGCCGTACAGTCACGTGGATAAAGTGCTGGGCTGGCATCTGGGACCTCAGGAGGGCTCAGTGCTTAGCCGCTGTTGTTGTTCATCAACACTTATACTTGTGAGGGGGAGAGGGCACAAGTCTCCTCACGTGGATGTGTAGGAGAGAAAAGTGAGAGGGTAATGTTGAAAATCCCAGAGAGGGCAGGAGCCCAGGACCCATCCAGAAAGAGTATGTGGGCAAGTGGGTTAGTCTTTGACAGAGGAATTCTCTCTGTGGGAGTTACAGATATGAGGACTTTCATCAGCAGTTTTGGGGACACATTAGTGGAGGACATTTGTCCTGGCTTTAGGAAGGCCTGGCTGTTAATGCACTGTGGGTGCCTTCAAACCCAAGCTCTTTGTTTAATCACTGAGTGCACCCAGCTTGCGTTCTCAGAGCGCTTTATTCTTTGATGTTCTCTGCGTGTATCAGTGCTTTGACCCTGAAACCTGAAGCCATCCACAGTGAAGGAAATGGGAAACGGTGTTCTGCCAAAAGACTCGTTTTTCTACTGTGAGTTCTTTGTTTTTTTTTTTTTTTTTATTTAATTTGGTGCTCTCTAGGTGTTGGAAAGTTTATTATAAGGTGACAGTTTGGTGGATGGTAAGGCTTGGAGAGCAACGATGGGAGCAGACCACTGAGGAATATGGAGAATAGTCAAGTGTTGTCCCCAAATCTCCTTCTGTGGGGTTTCAGTTATGTGGAAAGAGAAGGCTGTCTTCAAAAGCAGTGCCCTCCATCTCAGGGGCATAGCCACTCTTAGGAGGAAAATATGATGTCTTTATTTGCTGGAGCGTGGGTGCGCACCCGTGGACTTGGCCAGCGCGTCTGGTAGTCAGCGGAGCTTAGCCACCAAGGGCTGCCTCTGCTCTGCCGTCACCCAGTTTCCTCCCACCCTGGGCTCCAGGCTTCTGTCCTCTTCTCAAGTTTTAGATCTCTGCTGACAGTCAGCGCTTCTGGGGTGGTCTCCATCCAGTGTCCAGCTGCGGTGGCTGTTCATTGAGTCCATTCAAACAGCCCCGTTCTTTGAGGCCTTTGCTAGAGCTGGGACTGGAACTCAGTAACAGAGTACACATGGGGCCTAGCACACATGGGGCCAGGATTCCAGCACGGTTAAAGAGGAAACCTTTGCTGTTTTTTCACTTTTTTCCAGGAAGCTCCTCATTTTCAGGAGGTAAGCCTTGTGCTCTGCCTCTTGGCATGCTCACACGCCCTGGGCTATGGCCTGGGGACAGCATATTCCTTAGCACCTGTTTTAGTGCTGCCGGCGGGAGGGGGCAGAGGGCAGAGTCCCTGGCCCTACTGCTCCCTCTGGAAAGGTGGAGTGTTGTATTTGGTCAGCTGATAAGCAATGCAAATGGCCAGAGTGGCTGGTTATAGATGATTTGCTTCCATGTCTAAGCAACAGGGCTGTTGTTTTTAAAAGGGCACCTGTGACATCAGCACCTTGGCCGCCTTTTCTAGGAGTAAGGAGTCTAGGTACCCACAGGGTTCTGAGAATGTCAGCTACATCCAGTACAACCGTCCATTCTGAGGAAGAGGAAACGGAGCCCTGCACCATGGGATCCTGTTATAGCTACTTCTGACTCAGGCAATCTCGTTCCTGATCTTTTCTCTTAGACTAACCATCTTTTCAAGTTTATTTTAACTTTGGTTTATTTGGCTTTACTTTATATGTAGAGAGAAAATGTGGCCAAAGTTTAGGAAAAAGAGAAATACTACGGATTGTTTAGACAGAGATAGACCTTTAAAAACAAGTGTGGGTTTCCTGATTTGGGATATTCAGACAGTGATAGATCTTCAAAAAGTGTGGGATGTTTTGATTTGTATCATTTAGACTGAAATGGACCTTAAAAAGTGTTGGATAGCTTGATTTGGGTCATTTAGACAGAGCTAGACCTTTACAAATGTGGGATGACTTGCAGCTGTATTCAGCTGCTGAAAAGGTTCTGTGTTCTGCAGAAGTTGGGCACCTTTAAAACAAGGACTTCACGTAAACACAGGGCTGTGGGCCATAAAGAAAGCACGCTTTTAGCCTGCGCACAGCTGTGGGTTCATTCTCCGCCCCATCATCCAGTAAGGACTGAGAGTGAGGATGGGCCATACAGACAAGCGCCCGTGTCTTTCCGGGCCTCACACCTGTTTTCTGCCCCTGTCCCAGACGAGCGTCTGTGCTGTTCTCTTTGAATAGTGTGTCGTAGAACAGGGTGAGGGTTGAGACACACAGCCTGAACACACAGTCGACTTAGTGCGTGTGCTCACTTTGTGCCATATGGGACTCTAGGGCAGGGGCGGCCGGGTGAGGTTGGCCGTCCTGGGCGACTGGGTGGTGGTGTTAAGGGTGAGATGTGCAGACGTCATGCTGCCTGTGACAGAGTAGAGGTGAGACGGTGGCTCATTGTCTATTTACCACAGCCTCTCAGAAAGCCTTCTTTCTTGGAGAGTGTTGGTTTGGAAATGACTTTGGCATGTAACCACAGTGTAAAGTTCTTAGCGCTGATAATGTGAGGATAAGTTTTGATGTCCATATGTGACTAAATTATGGCTGCTAGCTACTTACCCAGTGTTGGGAAGGCAGCCACCTTGTCTCCTTACCCCTTGCACCATGGTAATGAGCACAGAGTGCAACTGTGCCCACCAGCCAGCCGTGCTCAGTTGTGCAGGAGACACCAGCTGGAGTCCTGTAGCCTCGTTCAGTCCTTACACGGTCTCTGTTCAGAAGCTGTAGAGCAAGACTACAGTCCCAGGCCTCCTCCCTGTGTGAGGTGCCAAGCCGCAAGCTGTAGGTGCTCTGCCCACACTTCCAAGCCACAGGTTGGAGGCAAGGTTCCCACAACCCTCTAGGCTTTTGATAATTGGATAGAGCAGCTCACAGAGGCCAGGGAAACATTGACTCACTCTTCTATTACAAAGCACAGCAGGGGCCCCACAGGAATCAAGGCATAAGAGGAGGCAGGCAGGAAGGTGGGTATCGCGTGCTCCAGCCCCAGGCGCCTCCATGTGTTCAGCTGAGGGGTCTCCATGGAGAGTGGTTGCATGGGTATAGGCGCTGGCGTGGGGTGGGGTAGGGAGCCCAGAGAGGCCTACCTGTTTACCCACCTGGGCCTGGAGTGCAGCACAGCTTTCTCCACACTACTTGTAGGACCCCTCAAGATAAGGAAGGTCTTTGGACCTGAAAAAGGGCAGGTCAGAGACTGTCCTAAAACAGAGAGGTTGGGAAAGATTAGTTTCTCAGGTTTTTTATGAAGAAGAGTGATTGTAGTTCGTGGGGCCTGCCTTGGGGAGGGATTTGGGTTATCAGCCCCAGCCCTTCTGTGCGATAGCATGTGTATGAAGACTCCACATCCATACCATCTCTGATGGGCTGTTGCTTCAAGATGCCATCCTATAAATGTACTTAACAGTAAGCTTCCCTACGCTTTGATATGTTTTCTAAATTTTTTTAAGGCAGGTAACATAAAACCTACTAATGAGGAGAAGAATCTTTTCTGCAACTTTAGGGGGAAAATCACTGATGGGATTTTGTTTTTTTTCTACCTAAAAGTTAGAGGAATTTGGGGGCATTTCTGCTGTAGTACTTCACATTGATCCCCAGGTGCCTGATTTTTTGTTAAGCACTTGAAGTTTCTGATTGTGGAATTTGAAAATCTGTTAATTGCGATATAGCCTAGGTCTGTGTTTCATTTGTTCTATTCATGGACCGTTCCCATCACTCCATTGGGATCTCTCAGTCCAGAGGCCAGTGGACACTGAGTGCCAGGGGCCTCTGCATTTGTCTCTTTTTTATTATTAGATGAATGTCATCCTCCTTGTAACATGATCTGTGGTCATTGCATAAACCGTGTTCAGGGCATGAAGCAAAGGTCTTGTCCTCTCATTTACCTTCACAACAACTGTGTGTTAAGTTCTGCTGCCCCTTGAATGTTTTTAGATAACAAGACGGGCACTAACAAGTGAAGCTACTGACCCACTCAGGACCCACTCATGGAAGCAATGGCTGTGGGCATGGAGCCAGTCTTGTCATAATGCCATGGTCTAGGCTATGACCTGGCAGGCTAGGCCTAGTTGGTTCCCTGGGTAGGTCATTTGGTGTCTAAACAGGAGAGTGTTCTCCCTTCCAGCTACCACAGGTCTGAGTGAGAATTTGGCTCTCCCTCCTGTGCTTTGTGACCTTGGTGAGTTGATGAACTCCTCCACGCTTCATCTGTGTACTTGGAACCATGTGTGAAACCTGATGATCAGCTCAGTTCTCAGCGCTGGGTGAGAAGGAACTCCTGTTCATGGCTGTTGCTCCTTGTTTGTGCCACACATTTCTAGCCTCTCGAAGGCTGTCTGGTCTCCTGGGAGGCTGACCATGACCAGCGTGGTGTAGAACCTCTGAGGTGTTCTCTTCTGCTGTGGAGGCAGCTGGTGGTCTCACAAGCAGCTCAGAGTGCCAGTGCTGGGCCTCGGGGTCTGAAGGAGTGTGGTGAGCAGCATACCGTAGGGCGTCCACTCTGTTGGGTGGACAGGTGGGCAGGAGTTAGGTGCCTGAGACCAGAGTGTCGCTTTGACGTACACTTAGCACAGCTGGTGTTGGAGATAGGGTAGAGACTCGGGTAGCTGTAACCCAAGAAACAACATTTTCAGAGGAAGGACTGGAGGAAGGGCCTCTGATGGACGCTGAGAGGAGGAGGAAGAAAAGACTGCAGCTGGAACTGTGAGGGAGGACTGTGGGGTTGGTTCTCCATCCCCTCTGTAGATTTTGCTTTCAGGAAAAATCACACTTTGCTGAAAGATCTTCTAGAAGGTCACTAAACTTAGTAGCTGGCAGACTCAAAGTCCAGATGACCAAGGCGGGACCAGCTACCTGGAGGCTTTTAGGGGAAGGAAAAATGGCAAGATTCTGTTATCAGAAGCTATTCAGTCTCTACATAAAGCATGTTCATTCACTTAAAGCGTTTCTTCCATTAAGCATCTCTGCGTCATGTAACTTTGAAAATGTCATATGTCTATCTAATTTATCTAAATGTTTATGTAATGTGTTATATTGTTATTATAGTTTTCATTTACATGTGTTTAGTTTCTTTTTCTACTGACTTGACTTACAGAAATAATCTTTTAAAAAGTTTATTTTATTTTATGCGTATAAGTGATTTGCTTATATAGGCAGCATGCACATATGTGTAGCGTGTGTGTGCCTGGTGCTCAGAGAATTCAGAAGGGCAGTCAGATCCACCGGAACTGGAGTTAAATATGGCTGTGAGGCTCTCTGTAGGTGCTGGGAACTGAGCCGGGATCCTCTGCAAGAGCAGCAAGTATCCTTAACTTCTGAGCCATCTTTCCAGCCCTGTGACTTTTAAAGGAAAATGAGCTCAACAGTAATAAGCAGCAAGCGCTGAAAATGTGACTTGCTGTGTAAGATTCAGTGTGATTCTAATTCTTAGAAGTATATACCAAGAATAATGGTTCATGCCTATAATCCCAGCACTCAGGAGCTGAGACAAGATCTTTCCATGAATTTGAGACCAGCCTGAGCTACATAGTGAGTTCACAGCCTAGTCTGGCCTACATAGTGAGCCTTCATCTCAGAAACAAACAAAACTAAATGGAGAAAGTTCTAGACATGGCTGGAGATTATGCCTACCTTTAGGAGTCAGCCTGGCCTTGCTCTCTTAACCATTGGCCCAACAGATTCAGGGGCCAGAGTTTCCTCAGATATACCAGATATTTATACACATACACACACACACACACACACACACATACACATACATCTATGTATACATATTTATACATATATACATACACACACGCACACTGTGTATATATATATATATATACACACATACACACACATATATATGTGTATATACATTTATGCTTTTCTTTATTCGGGTGTATAAAGATGCCTGGTACCTGCAGAACTAAACTGACTAATCATTTATTAGGGCTCCATTTATGTCATCACACAAACAGGATCTATACATTTGATAAACATTATAGTAACTGTAAACTAAGAATGTAAAATTTTGGAACTCTAGTTCAAATTTATAAGGGAGTATACTTGTATCTCATGAATTTAGAGCCATTGACATCAGTACGTGATTGCAGCATCCAAACTTTAAAACTGCAGCAATTAATTTCTCTTCTTTTTTCTTGTCTTTTAGCTTCTCAGAGAAACTGTTTACTGGGAAAGGCTTACATTTTCAGCCATCAGTTCTAGATTTTGGAATACAGTAAGTATTTTTTTTTTATATTTTAACTAAATCTATCTTATTTTCATTTACCTTCGGCTTATCTTTTTTTAAAAAAAGATATTTTAATCATTTATGTATGTGTTGGGAGGTGTGGTTATATGCATATGAGTGCGGATACTCACTGGATGTCCTGGAGCTGGAGTTACAGGCAGTTGTGAGCTGCCCCATATGGGCACTGGGAGCTGAGCTCCAGTCCTCTGTGAGAGCAGCTTGAGCTGATAGCCATGGAGCATCCCTTTAGCTCCTGTCCTCACAGTGTTCTATAAGATGATATGTACACAGTGTCATATTTTAAGCCTATGTGTGATGTGAAAGGGTGCCGATCCTGAGACTTGTAAAAGGAATATTTTCATAAAAGAGAGAATGTGAAAGTTGTTTAAGCCCTATCCTGATTTTTTGTTGCTCGTTTTGCAGAGCTAAGGACTGAAGGTAGGCACATGCTTTACTACTGAGATGCCCGTCAGCCCTGCTTTAATTGTTTAATGATATGCCTTATTCCGTTTGATAGTGGCGAGACCTCAGTAAGAAGGCAGTGTCAAGCCGCTGTTCCTGCAACACGATGGCTTATTTTGTAATGGAAAAGTTGAAGACTGAATTCAAATTCAGCTTCTGAACTCTTAGACCAGATGCAATTGTTTCTCTTTCCCGGGACCTCAGGCTAGAAGTTGTGCTCTGTTGGCAGTTGCTGAGGTTAACCGTGGACATTAGGAAGAGAAGCTGAGCTAAGCTACAAGAAGACTCACAGTGCTAACCATGAAGTGAAGATGCTCAGCTTTGGGGTGACTTGAGGAGGAGGAGGCTGGGGAGGAGGCAGCTCACAACTCTTGTCTAGGGTGCACTTCAAAACGTGAAAACTGGTATTAAGTTCCTTGTGTATAGAGGATGGGGTCATTGGAAAGATACATCCTCACATCAGCCTTCTCAAAGCCCTGCCTGGGCTCACGGGGCCTGCTCCTTACGTTTTAGGAAGAGCTCGTGTGAGTTCAAGTAAAGCCAGGTGAAGCTACATGGTGGCGAATGAACACGAGGGCCAGTGGGGTCAGGATGCAGTCTTGTCATTTCCTTCTGTGCTTTTGAAGGTTAGAATGACAAGGAAGGGCTGACTTAGAAATGAAAGGTCTTGCGAGCTTTTAAAAGAGATTTTTCTAAAAGGAGAAAGAGGTAAATTTGTTAGGATAGTTTGCTGACTTTACAAGATTCTAGGTGAGTGAATCACTTAGCTATTTAATTAATAACAAGGTCTTGCACTGTAGCCCTGGCTACCTTGAAAGTCACAGAGCTTTCTGTCTCTGCCTCCTGAGTGCTGGGACTAAAGGCTTGCACTGCAGTGCCCAGACTACTTTGTATCATTTTTTTTTTTTATTTTTAGATTAAAAAAAAATTGTTAAAGGCTGAGTTTATAATCATTTTAACTGATAATATAAGATGATTTATAATCTCACAGACTTCAAATCTGAGAGAATAGTTTGTAGGGTGTTTTTTTCTTAAGGAAATTGTGTGTGTGTGCGTGTTTGCGTGTGTAGGACTGTTTTAGAGACTATATTTTAGATGGGAGGGTATAATGAATGGATCGTGGTAAATGTAACCAGAGTAGAAAACAAAACTGTGTATTGGATCCTGACTGTCATTTACTCTTCCAGAACGTAAAATTCTGTAACTTGGAAGCTGGAGAGATGGCTCAGTCAAGGACACTTGCTCCTTTTTCAGTGGATGTGGGTTCAGTTCCTAGCACTCAAATGACAATTCCCAACTATCTGTAATGCCAGCTCCAGGGGGTCAGACACTCTCTGGCAGGCGCCAGCCAGGCACATGATGCACACGTGCAGACAAGCACTCATATGCACACAGTCTGTGAGTGTGTGTGTGTATGTGTGTTATATCTGTTCCGATTAGCCACATGCGTTAACTGCTGGGTGTGTTACCTAAAAACCGTATTGAATGGATCTGCAAGGGGTTTGGTGTGAAACGGTCGCTGATCTTTACACTTGAAATCCCTTCAGAAGATTCACATAAGCCGCGTCATTCTTGATAGTTTTCAGTGTGTAATTGTGTTTTATGTCATTTGAGTTGTGTTGCTTTGTCATTTTGTTTTGCTTGACATGGGGTCTCACTGAGTAGCCCTAGCTAGCCTAGACCTCAAGTAGACCAGGCTAGCCTCAGGCTTGTGGCTCTGCCTTGGCTCTGCCTCTGTAATGCTGGTATTTGAGGCGTGCAGCATCTGAGCCTTCACCGGCTCAGTGTTGTCCTGCCGTGGTGGTCTAGGCAGCATTACCTGCCCGTGCTCATTGCGGGACTCTCAAGTCTGCACAGTTGTCACTGAGAAGTAGTGCAGTTTGCCGAGGGTCCCCTCACTGCAATTGGGACCAGCCGTTAGTCACCATGCTCGTTCCCATGGCAGCAAAATGCAGACTGTCGTTCTCCTAAGTTAAAAAAAACCCGAGACGTTAGTTTCCATTGTAACATATTAAGGAAAACACAGTGTTTGTTTGTTTGTTTCCACCCAGCTATCTGATCCCCCACCCCACCCCGGTCCATCTTTTCCCTTATTATTTTGGTGTCAACTTCAGGCAGACAACATGCTTTCTCCTGGCTTCCATTTCGACTTCAGATGCAAAGTCAGGATCTTGTCACTGCTTCATCTTCCTTCTGCTCCCTGAGAGCTCGTCCTGAGGGTTAAAACCCTGCTGGTTCTGCGACTTGAAGTGCTAATCGTTCATAAATTTTCATCATTCTTCTGTCGTATTGAATTAATAGATTATCTTCCAGTTGTCACTACCGAAGGAAATTCATACCCTTTTAACACATGTAAAAATAGAACATTGGAAAGTAGAATAAAAATAGCCGGTGGTGAGGAGGCTTCCATATCTAATGGAACACAGCGGCTGCAGCCACCGGCCGTGCAAGGCGCTACCATCTTCCTTACACATTTCCTCATGCTCTTGGAGACCAGAACACTCATGTTCAGTTATGTGGAGGGTGTGTAAAGCACTGGGGGACAAGCTGACAGAGCTCTTGATTGTTTGGTACCTTTGGCGTAAGGCCACTGAATCTTCGGTCACTTACGGCGAGGAAGGTAAATCTGAGCCCACTTCTCTGACTGGGTTATTAGGTGACCCTTATGTTTAGTAAGGCTTTTGCTGTTGTTTGTTTTGTTTTGATTTCTGTTTTTTGAGACAGGGTTTCTCTGTGTAGCCCTGGCTGTTCTAGAACTCACTCTGTAGACCAGGCTGGCCTCAAACTCAAGATCTGCTTGCCTCTGCTTCTCAAGTACTGGGATTAAAGGCATACACCACCATGCCTGGCAGTAAAAGATTTATTTTAATTGAATTATTTTGGGGGTTAGAGTGGTAGCTTAGCAGTTAAGAGTGTGTGCTGTTGTTCCAGAGGACCCAAGTTCAATTTCAGCACCCGTATTGGGCCTCTCACAACTCCCTGAAACTCCAGCCCCAGGAGCTCTGGCACCCTTGTCTGAACTCTGTGGGTGTCGGCCTTCGGCACATACACTGTGGCACACCTTCACTCAGATGCACACACATACGCATAACTGAAAAAGTGAATAAAACTTAAACACCAAAAGAACCAGTCAGTGAGTTACACTGATGTGTGTTTTATTTGTAAGTGGAGGTTCTAAAATGTGTATGATTTAAAATACACATCAGATACATTAAAATCTTTCATTAAGATAAATGCTTAGAACAGTCACCTTGAGGAGCTGGAGAGATGGCGCAGTGGTTAAGAGCACTGACTGCTCTTCCAGAGGACCCAGGTTTGATTCCCCGCTCCCACATGGCAGCTCACAACTGTCGGTAACTCCAAGAGCTGACACCCTCACACAGATACAAATGCAGGCAAATCACCAATGCATATAAAATAATTAATTAATTAATTTTTAAAAAATTACCATGAAAGCTGGGACAAAATGTCCAAACATTGATGGGTAGTCGCTGGTCTCACAATGTTGCTAGAATAAGTAGCACATCTTTATTATTAGAAAAGATGGAACAAAACATGACCTACAAGTATAATACATGAGGATTTTACTTAACTTGGATGTAGGTTTATGGGGGGGGGGTCGTGCTAATAACTGTAGAGATGGGGAACTGGAAGAATGACTGCAGCTCAGTCCTTGCAGGCTCTGCTGCAGCCTAACCAGCTGGTGAGGTCAGTGCTGGACCCATTGCAGATGTGTGGGCTGGAGCCCTCCTGTGTGCCACAGTTCTTGCTAGACTGCCAGCTGGGCCTCAGTGTGACCGCCTCTCCATTCGATCATCAGCGCGAGGGTTTCAAGTTCTTTGAAAAGCCTTTTGCCTGCTCAGGTTTTTGTTTTGCTTTTAAGACAGGATTTCCCCCTGTATCTCAGACCTAAAACTGTGATTCCCCAGTGTCAGCCTCCCGAATGCTGTCCACAATATTGAGGTCCATGAAAACTCCCTCTCCTTCCCTCTCTTCCCTCTTGAACTATCATAAAAATTTATTACCAAAAGCTTCAGTATGAAAATGTACTTGCCTTGATTTTGAGAGTAAATTAAAATAGGTCATTTCCACAAAATTAAAATCTGCATTTCTGCAGTGCAGATTTCTGTACTGAGCAGTGGCAAGCTTGTTCCAAGGCTCCAGACACCGTGGTTTCTGTGTATTGCTCTTTTGCACATAGTTGCTGTCTCCACGGGTTTATATTAGTCCTGTGATAAAGGGAAAAATTTCCCCTAATGCTTCTTGGATATGTCTGCCATCATTTAGTTTCGGTAACGACCTTTTGTGCACACATTTCTTCAGCTTAGGAGGGTGGCCCTTGTTTGTGGTGTTTCCTTGGTGAGCTCAAAGCAGCTCTAAGGGTGAATACAATTTCTCCTCTAAATAGATCTTGATTTGAATGAGAACCCTCGGTATGTTAGTACATGCCAGAGTGTGTTTGTTTTAGTAAGCGAACAAACGTGGAAGTGCTTATAACCCAGTATGCTGAATTCTTACAAGCAGAACAGATGGGGTGCTAGTATAGATTGTCATTAGTCTCATAAAAATAAAGGTTTTTGCTGGAGAGATTGCTTACTGGTTAAGAGCACCGGCAGCTCTTCCAAAGGACCTGGGTTCAATTCCCAGCACCCATGTGCCAGTTACAGATTATCTGTAACTCCAGTTCCAGGGGTTCTCACGCATACACACAGGGAGACAGGAGACCAACACACACAAAAATAATAAACAAACAAACAAACAAACAAATATTCTTTGGTTGTTTTTTTAAAAATTGTTATATAGTAAATGTTTTATTTCAAATGAGATTTGATGCTTGTTCTGCCATGAGAACTGTCTTCCCTGCAGAAGGGAGCTGTGCAGTGCTTTTTCTCATCACACTAAGGTCCCAATGATAAAGCGAAGTATGACCTCACCGAAGGGTGAGCAGTGAGCTCACTGGGCGTACTTACCGATTGTGGGTGAAGGGTGCTGACAAGAGCACGCGTGACCCCGGAGCTATGCCGAGAAGTCTTTACCCGTCATGCACAAGGGAACCCCTCATTCCTTCAGGTCTCCACAGCCTGGAGATACAGCCCCGGTCCAAGGTCATGTGCACTTATGAAGAATTATCTCCCCAGGCCTCCTCCTGTGAGGGACAGTCATGTGTGACACACCCAGCTAGACTTGTGCCGATGGAGGCTTTGACCCTGAGGAGAGCCCTGTCCACCTTGTTCTTTTTTTCACTTTATGAGGAACATTGCTACCTCTCTCGGTTAAAATATGTACAGGCTAGAATTGTAGCTTAGCGGGCACATGGCACCCAGGGTTCAGTCCTCAGCTTAACAACTAGCATGTACGAATGTGCATGTGGCTATGCGTGACTCTGCTAATCACAAGCACCTGGCTTTTCTCTTCCTCCACCAGGTCCCTGGGGCGTCCTGCGGCGAAGCTTCTGTATGCACACAACCCCAGCAGGGACAGCGAGGTTGTGGTGCACTCCGTGTTCACAGCTGCTAGACATTTTCACGTGCCGCCTGTGCACTGCAGGGTGAGTGTTGCTGAGCGCGTGTCTCTGTGCGCACACCCCTTTTCCTGCCAGCCTTTTCATTTTCTAGCTTTCTGTTTGCTTTACTGGACTTTTCCATTCCTTTTTTTCGTGATTTTGGTGGCTCTAGGTACTTACTGGGTAAACATGTTTAAAGGAACTAGTAATTTCCATATGTTTATCCTGGCTTTGTCACGGCAGAGAAAGCTCCCATAATCACTCTTAGGGTTGCCATGGAGCCTGGATCCCGAGGCTTCAGTACCTAGCACTGGCTCTGGAGTTGTGACCTCTCATATGTACGAAATCAGAGCTGCTTGTGACTGGGGCTTCCTGTGTAGTTGCCGTGCACCGCGCCACAGCAGCAGACCTCAGCCTTCTGCAGTCTTGCCACCCTCGGCAGTGTTCAACTTTTACGTATTTTGATTTCCACATCTCCTTGGTGTCAGAACTTGCCCCAGCTGCTGAGACCAGGGCAACTTTGAGACGCTCTTGTAGATTTGGTTTACGGTTGGTGCGGTTTAGGAGGATAAACGCTGTCCCTGGTGTATCTCGGCGTGTTTAATAAGTCTGTGCACATCCCCGTCTGCACTGCTAACGGCAGGTGAACACGTGAGTGTGAAGAGGCGAGAGTGGGAAGGAGAGGCCAGTGACTCGGGGC
This sequence comes from Psammomys obesus, assembly GCF_907164565.1. Classification (NCBI taxonomy): domain Eukaryota; kingdom Metazoa; phylum Chordata; class Mammalia; order Rodentia; family Muridae; genus Psammomys; species Psammomys obesus. Next base: position 12,000,422 of record NW_026596244.1, on the reverse strand, counting down.
TGGAGGGAGAGTTCTGGGCGGTTATTTGCTGTGAGTTGGCAGCTGCTCTTGGAGTGATGGAGACGATCAGTTTGGAGAGGCTCAGGGCTTGTGATGTTGGCAGAGAGTACAGGGATATGCAAGGAACTGTTTTCCGAAGCTGTCCATCAAAAGGGAGGTCTGTGAGCACGCTTCCAGGTGGCTGACAAGGTGCTTTCCTTTCAGGTCATTCCAGCAATGGGGAAAACTTCCTTCAGAATCATTTTCTTACCTACGGAAGAAGGAAGCATTGAAAGCTCTTTATTTATTAATACCTCCTCACATGGTGTCCTTTCCTATCCTGTAAGTAACTTCTCCTTTTGCTTGTCAACTTAGAGGCTTGGAGAGATTTCCTACCATTTCTTGTCGTTAAACTATAACTGTAGCGATGGCTAAAGCTGTCACCTCCGTGTATGTGGTATATCGTGTGTACCTGACTCCAGGGCCTCACTCATGCTGGGCGAGCGCTCCTCCGCAGAGCTGCGGCCAGCCCTACCTACTTCCTAACAGCCTAGAGCGGCTGCAGTGCAGTCTCCCTGGTTCAAGTGCTGCCTGTGTGCAGCTCAGAAGACCGTCCCTGCAGCCCACTAAGCCCTGGGTCTTTGAAGTGTGTTAGAATGAAGCAGAGACTGTACCATCCAGTTTTCTAGCATCAAGCCTAGCAGCTCTTCCCCCCTCACACAAGTGAGAGGGCTGCTCCGAGGGCCTCTCGGGCACTTGCCGCCTCTTGCAGGAGGATTTCTGGTCAGGAGACACTATCTGTGTGGTGGCCATCCATTCCTGAGGAGCTCCCCGTTCATATCACTCCTCAAATGAAGAGCCAGGGAAGGGTGCGTGAGAGATCACTCTGCCAGTGTTCACAGCACAGGGATCCTAACCCAAGTGTGGAGCCTGGGCCACCCTAAAGACGTGGTAGTGGGTAACTCAAGCCAGAATCGCTGTTTGGGCTTAATCCTCACCAGCTTCCTTTAATACACCAATCCTATAGCGGAAGAGGCGTCCCTGGCAGGAGCTTTACATTTGAGGAACATTTGGGTTTTTGTAGATGAAGATGGATGTTTGGTCAGCAGTGTGCAGACAGGGCGGTCTCACACTGACAGATGCTTGCCTCTCTTGCTTTCTTGCAGGTATCTGGAGTGGGCGCTCGCAGAGTCTCTACTGATGGGTCTTCCGAGCAGCTGCCAACTGCTTACTTTCTGCTTCCACAGGTCCAAAGCATCCAGCTGTCACAGACACAGGTCATTTCAATAGCACTGCTTCGAACTAACTTGTAGAGTGTGCGTAACCGGATCTGTTCACACGGTCAAATTAGAGTTTGACCCTCTTTATTTTGAAAAGTCTTGAAACATAGAAATAAATATATATTTAAAGTGTGGGTGAAATCCTTGCACCCCTCCCTCCCTCTCTCCTCTCCTTCCCTCCCTCTCTCCCTCCCTCCCTTCTTCCCTCCCCTCCTCCCTCTCTCCCTTTCTCCCTCTCTTCCTTCCTTCCTTCTATGTGTGTATGTGTGTACATACATGTACCTGACTCCAGGGCCTCACTCATGCTGGGCTAGTGCTCCTCCACAGAGCTGTGGCCAGCCCTACCTACTTCCTAACAGCCTAGAGCGGCTACAGCGCAGTCTCCCTGGTTCAACTGCTGCCTATAAGATGGTTCTGTTTTTTTATTGTTGACTGTTGGGCTATGTGCTCATGTTTCTTTATTTTCCCTTTTGCTCATCCATTTCCTTCAATATAATTTCACAATGGGTAGACCATGAGCCATTTTACGGGCCTTGTTAAATTTCACATGCTGCTCTTCAGGAAGACAGCAAGAACACTGTAGAGCCACCAGCAGTGACGGGCTTCCAAAGATGTTTACCCCTGCTTCCTTTCCCTGCTGCTTGTCCTGCCCGGTTATGGCTTAGAGAGGGAAACACTTAGTTTTGTTTTGAGACAAGGGCTTACTGTGTACCCCTGGCTAGCCTAGAGCTTGCTATGTAGACCAACTTGGCTTCAAACTTGCAGAGATTTGCCTGCCTCTGCCTCCTGAGTTCTGGGATTAAGGGCAATCACTACCACTTCCTGCAGGAGTGTTTGTTTCTTTTAGAAATCTTTCCATGCACATTTCATTAGCTTACAGAGTTGCTTGCTGCTTTGTACTCTTTTTCCCAAACTACAAATTGACGCAGCCATCACCTGCTTAAAACCTGTCAGTGCACTCCTTCAGGTGTTAGAGTGATGCCCAGTCCTCGGTGCTGTCCTTCCACTGCGTGACCTTCCATGTCAAGGACAGAAGATGTCACAGTGTATATCATGAGAGAAGTTAGGGTAGGAGCACAAGGCAGGAAACAGGAAACTAGAGGCAAGAACTGAAGGAGATGATGGAGGAATGCTGCTTGCTGGCTTGTTCTTCTGGCTTGTCCCACTTACCTTTTTATACAACCCAGGGCCAGCCCAAGGGCAGCAGGTGATAGTGGCTGAACCTTCCCACATCAATCGTTAATCAAGCAAATTCCTCCCAGACTTGCCTATAAACCCATCCGATTAGGGCACCTTCTTAATTGAGGTTCCCTCTTCCCTGATGGCTCTGGGTTATGTCAAGTTGACAAAAAAGCTAACCAACACAGAGGTCTACCTAGGAGTGTAGTTTTGTTAAGTAATATGTTTTTAGGAGCTGTCAAAACCTTTTAAAAGTGCTTACATCATTTTGTAGTGCCACCAGCAGAGTTTATCAGCTTTGCTAACACTTCTTATCTGTCCTCTGATTTCTTTAAAAAACAGCCATCCTGTTTTTAAAAGAAGGCATTTGATTTGCATTTCCGTCATGGCTAAATTAAAGAGCATCTTTTTGAGTGCTCATTGAAAATTGTGTATCATTTCTGAAGAAGTGTCTATCTAGCTTGCCCTCCCTTTAAAAAATGAGTGATTTTGTGTGGTGTGGGGTAGGATGTGGGTGCATGCACGCCATGGTCAGACCTCCAGGTCAACTCAGCACTCACTGTTTCTCTCACTGCTCCCTCCTCTTCTTATTTTTAAAAATAAAAAGACAGTCAGTCTGTCCATCAGTCAGCAGATCGTTCCTGAGCGTTCTAGTAAATCACTGGGCTGTGGACAAAGCACAGTGCCCCTGCTCTTGTGCTGAATGGATTTTCAAGTTTATAGACAAAAGTGATCCTTTGTCAGAAAGTGGTACTCGGGTCTAGTTAAGACATCGGAAGGTGTTTTTTGGAAGGCATATATTTCACTTTCTCTTATCTCAGTCATGATTAGGAAGAGAAAGTTCTTAAAGTGTTTTTCAGGCTTATTATATACCTGAAAATAGAACCCTACAAAATTTAGACCTAGGAAGTAATGATGGAATTTCTAAAAACATACCCCTGCAGGAGCATTACACCTGTAAGTTGCTGCTTGTGTGTCCCTGTGTCCTTGTCTTTGTGGGCCTTTTGTCGCCAGCTCTCCATGTCGGAAGGGAAGTCTTTATTTGCAACATGGTCTGCGTCGGGATTTCTGATTCTGCTACGGTGGGGAACCTGGGGTGGAGGGTGTTTGTACGGGGTCATGATTCCTCCAAGGGGGTCCGGGTGTGCAGTACTCAGTAGATTTGTTTCTGGTATTGGGTGTCAAAGTATGTCATGCACAGCTAAAGAGTGAGGTGTCTGGACAGAAATAAGTACAGCATCAACTTTTAAAAAGTTGTCTCTTTAGTTCCATTGGAAGAGAGGTAACTTCATTTTGTTTAAGGAGAAATGTGAAGTTAAGAAAAGAAATACAATTATTTTGCATGTGTCAATTAAGTCATATGAAAACTGAGGCCGAGATGATAGACTGACTTAAAAATGTTTTCAGTGAAACAAGAGACTCAGAAATTTTGCTTGTGTGTGGGGGCTCTGGTGTGGGTGTGTTTATGGTGATGTGAGCTTACAGGAAGAGGATGTACAAGCTCCTTAGATCTGGTAAGATGAAAAGCCACCTGAGCCAGGGACCAGCGACTCTCTCCATCATTGGAGCTCCTGCCTCTTTCTTCCAAGCTTCTCATCCTTCCCAGAACATGCCTTCCCCTTCGGCAGGCTCCTCTTCATGAGGTCTCGTCTTATTCTAAGGGTCCTAATTTCATAGTTCAAGAGCCAGCTCAAATGGCCGTTACTCTCCAACTTCCCCGGGTCCCAGTGGCACTGGACACCCTGTGTGTCTTCTCCCTCTTCTAGGAGGTTCTTCTGTACAGGGCCCAGTTGGTCATTTTTAGAGAGCCCATGTCAGCTTGCTGTGTGTCACCGAAGGCCCAGAGTTTTAAATAGAGCGGTGAGTCGATGGGAACTCGAGCTGAGGTCCCCAAATAGTGCATGCAGCAGTTGCTCCGTCCAGGGAGTGCAGGGCTCCACCTTCTCACCACACACCCAGGCTGACCTTCGGCACACTTACCACCGCTGCAGGTGACGGGATTTTTATTTTAGAAGTTGTTGAGAGGACTTAGAGTTTAAATTGCTTGGTTAGAGGTCAAGATTAGAGCTAGGATAGCAAATGACAACGGAGTATGCTTTAATTTTCCCCCCAATGTAGTAAATGTCATGTGATTTTTTTCTGTAGTCAGTTATTCATGATACAGGAAAGGAAAATGCCAGTAAAACTTTTTTACAGCATTTTTATTATGGCAACAAACTAGAGACGGTTTGAAGCTCCACAGCGGAAGAGGGACTTGCCCAACTGAACTTAGCATGTTGGCTTAGCATCGTTTTAGACCCACTTCCAACCTGGGATTAGGCAGTCCACGTGGACGTGTTTGACAGGGTTGGCCGTGTGCTCTCGTGGTATAGCTGTGTGGTGGGCAGAGCGCGTAAACACTGTGTTAGCTCACAAGATGTTTATTCATAGCTGGTTTTTATTGCTGTGATGCACAGCATGGCCAAAACCAGCTTGGGGAGAAAAGGGCTTATTGGGCTTCTCTATCCTGAGACCGCTGAGAGAAGCCAAGGCAGGAAGCTGGAGGCAGAGCTGGTGCAGAGGCCATGGAGGGTGCCGCTCCTGGCCTGCTTCCTATGGCTTGCTCGGTCTTTCCCTTATGCCATCCAGGACCACTGCCCAGAGGTGCCGCTGGCCCCTGTGAGCGGAGCCCTCCGGATCAATTCTTGATCAGTTGCACGCCTCACAGGCTTGCCTATGGGCCAGTCTTTCTCCTCTGAAGTTTCCTTTTCTCAGATGACCCTTGTCAGCTGGTGTCAAGCTAATGAGAATCCAGCTAGCACAGTGTATTCACAGTTCTTAATAATTAAAATACGATGTTATTTTCAGTTCTTAATAGTTAAAATATGGTTTCATTATACCTCTCCCTTCCCTTCTTCCAACCCCGTGCATGAACTCTTTCTCATATTTGTGACCTCTTTTTCTCTAACTATTATGTTTACATACATATAAATATACAGATAATTATATAAATACACCCTGCTGAGCCTGTTCAGTGTTGTTTGGAGGTATGTGTTTCCAGAGCTGCCCACCTGGTATTGGATAACCAATTAGGGCTCTCTTCCCTGGGAAGACTGGCTCCCTCTCTCCGAAGTTACTAATCACCTGTAGCTCTTTGTCTAGGGGTTGTACCCAAGAAACATATTAAAACAAACAAACAAACAAACAAACAACATTTTCTTCAATACTTTCTTGGACCTAGGCTGCTTGCTTGGAGAATGTTGTATTGATTTATTTGGTCAAAACAGTTTTTGAAACGTGTTGTCCCCTTGCCCACCATTTGTGTGAAAGGCTAAAAAAAACTTACAGTTTTGGAACCGTTGTGAATAATTGTCTAAAATGAAGTTATAATATGGGAGGCCTAGAGGCGTTAGAATTAAAGGGACTTTGTGGTAAAGAGTATTACTGCGTGTGCACACGTGTGCATGGCAACACACTCCCTAAATGGACTGTTTTGAAGATCGCCTGAGCTCACAAAGCTTACGGATTTGTGAGGAAACACGGGAAACAAGCCAGAGAAGTAAGAAGTGGAGTGTGCAGTTGAGGTGGGTTTGCTGTGTGTGCAGACACCATGCTGAACGCTGCTGATAAGTCAGAGAACATGTGTCAGTACAAAATCAAAAGATACTGCAAGGCACAGCCGTGCTTGGCAAAGGTCACCATCGTTATTCCTCCTGTCTTGTAATTTTCTAATTTGTGGGTGGGCGAGGGCCGCTCCCCACCAGCGAGCATGCTGCTGTACTGTGTGGGGAGACACTTTCTTGGATGCGTGATGTCTGATCCCCCTCTGACCAGGAGTCATTAGCCTTGGAGGATTTGCACAGCCTTTGCTGTTTGTTGGTACTGATGTCAGGCCTCATGCATGCTCGAACAGGTGCTGGAGCCTGATGGGAGGGTGTCCAAGTAGTTGCTGTCGGATAGTTGCCTTCCTGGGTGCTGATCCCTGTCAGGTTAGTGTGACAGTGGGATGGCGGAAGTGATAAAACCAGTATCTGGAAGGAGACTTGAGGGACTATTTTTCACTCACGGTTGGACAAAGGAGAAATGAAAAGGACATGTTTTGTTTGTTGTTGTTTGTTTTAGTCCATAAATATCAGTGCCAAGACTCACAGGGGTTCATGTTTTCAGCAACAAGGGTTTGCCCAGTAAGGCTAAAGCTTGTTTTGTACGGAGAACAACCTACCTAACACTGTTGTTTCGTTTTTAAAATGTGTTACAAAACCCTAATCTAGGATGTGGAGGAGAACATAAAATAGAGAAAGTTTAAGGGCCTCACGGTGGTCCTGCTGTCCTGACTGTTGTACGTGGTAGGAAAAGGTCAAGGCTCGAATATGGTCTTGATCTCCAGATTGTTCTCTGTGGTTAGCTGAGTGGAACAAGCACTTCTCTGAAGCACTTGAAGTTTAGATAAGGCTTGTTTATGTTCTCCTCTACTGGATTACAGCTGTAACAAGCTTTATGTCCTAAATAATACGTGAGACAGTCCGGCAGTATTGCATGTAATATATCGGCAGAATAATAATTGAATCTATTAATAGAGAATTAAGTAACCTTAAAAGGAAATTATACACTCTTTATGAAATTATGGCTGCACTGATGATGGGCACAACAGATATTATATGAAAGAGGTTTACTGGATGGAGAGAACAAGATATGATAGAGGGACATGCTGCTGTACTGTGTGGGGAAGACACAGTAGAGGATGGATAGAGCAAGACATGATAGAGGGAGGGGACGCTCTGACAGAGAAAGGGGAGAGAGCAGGAGACAGCAAGAGAACGCAACAAGAAGGTAAGGGAGACAAAGTGGCGGGTTGGTCCTTTTACAGCTTCTGTTTAACTGCCAGGTGGGTGACCCATAATGACATCATAGGTTATTGGGCAACCCAGAAGCAGGCTGCCTAAATACTAACAGTACTTCTTTCAAATATTCATTGTATTAGATTACTGTAGAAACTAGTTGGAAAACTTAAGCCGCCTCCTTGCCGCTGTTCTGAACTCACTGTGTGTGGAGACTCCGGTTAGAAAGCTAGGCAGGGTTGGGCCAGGCATGGGTATAGGACGCTTTACCCCAGCACTCAGAAGACAGAACTCTGAGTTCTGGCCAGGCCCTACCTCAGAAATGGGAAGGCGGTTGTGGGGGAGAGCCAGCACTTGAGCCCTAGAGAGCCTGAGGTTAAGAGTTTGATGCCAACCTGGGCTACGTAATGACCCTCTTGTCTCAAACAAAATCAAAAGAAGAAAGTTGAGCAAAGAACTAAGAATTAGAGAAATAAAAGAATAGCACAGCGTGTTTATGATGGAGGCAAGCTTTCTTTTACTATCTGGGGTGAGTCACTGTTTCCCTGTCCCCCGGGCAGGCCACCTGGGCCATGGAGGGCATCTTGCAGCTGAAGGAGACTCCCTCACCCTGGCACAGAGAAGGGAAAAGCCGCCTGCTCCCCTGCAGCACAGGATCCTAATTCATTGCTCATCCCAGGAACCTCTGTGCCTCCAAGGAAGGCAGCAGGGCTGAGCAGGCAGGAAAGCCGGAGAAGGAGGGATTCTTATATCCCTCCCCACCCCCACAGTTTTATAGTCTGGAGCCAGTTGACATACTTACATACTTACAGAGCTGGAGGAGGAGACGGGCTGATGTGCTCCATCTCCCGGTGCCCCCCCCCAGCCCTAGAAACAGCCTCCCTGTGCCTTAAAATCCAGTAGGAACGCTGAAGGGGCACCAAGCTCAAACACTTGTTTCTGCATCTTTCCCCATTCCAAGTCCTTAGCTGTGATCCCTAGGGCAGCTAATGAATTCTTCTTTAGCGGGGTCACACCGGTGTCAGGCACTCTGAAGGCTAGCTTGCCCTGTTTAGTGATGTGTGGTGGGTAAGGGGAAGCCCCAACCTGACAGCCTGCACAGCAATCACCGTTCTGTGCAGATGGCCTCAATGGTCAGGTAACCTTGCTGTGCCTCCGTTTATCCGCAAAGTGTTAATAGCCCTGTGTGGTAGACTCAGAGAGCTCCTGAACACATCGAGTCATATAAAGAGCTTAGAAACAGTTCCCCAAACACAGCTAACTGCATTCCTCATGACTTTAGAAACAGGTTTGAATATAAATGTTCTCTTACAAAACTCTCAAGGAAAACGTTCAAATTCTGATTTAGTCTTCTGGCATGGAAGTTTGAGGCTATAGACCCATATCAAATTATCTTGGCCCATGAGTTCATAGACAAAGAATGTGAAGTTCTTTCCTTGTTTTCTTTGTCTTGGCCAGAGAACTTCTCCGTGGCTGCGTGCAGCTGGGGACCCTTTGGCAGCTACATCCAGGGCCCCCTCATGCTGTGTGTGGCTTTCCTGGGACCCTGGTGTTGGCAGATGCTCCACTCCTAAGGTTCTCCCGAGCCTCCCTGTGTCTCAAGTCCTAGTACAACCCCAGAAACGTCAGAGCATCAGTCTGTGTGCACTGAATGAGAAGGCGTGCTCCTCCCACTCTCTGGACTGCAGCCTAAGCAAGCCTGTCCCCAGTGCCTTTCATGTGCCCCAGAGGATGGTGGAGATGGTAGCATAGGCTCAACTGATCGTTTCGAGCCCAAGACCTTCTGCGCATACTGTTTGGTGGGCGACTGTGATGTTGGTGAAGAGGCTTGTTGGGTGCTGTGGAGTTGAGAGGAGGTGGCACCTGAGACATGGACTTTCTGCTTTGTGGCTCTGTCTGTTCCCGCAACACTTAGCTGAATGCAGAGTCTTCAGGCTGAGATGTGGGATGCAGTGGGCTCCGTCACCTCTCACTCTGGACCCTGGATGTCTCCGACCTATTTCTTAGGGAAGGTTTCTCTTCTGTACTGCCTACTTGCAGCCAGAGAGCTACTTACCCCTCAGCACATCCCTGAGGGGCCCACGAGCCTTGGCTCTCCTCCTACCTGTAGCTTTGAGTAAAGTTTTAGGTGTACGGGAAGTGCTCTTGCCCTTGGCCACCTATTATGAGCAAGGCTGTCAAGTGTCAGGCAGCACCAGCCTGAGGGTCTGAGGTCAAATGCCCAGCATCACACCCGCCTGTAGTATTCCTGCTGTTCCAGGGAGGAGACAGGCAGGTCGCTGGCCGGCAGCCAGCCTGGCTGCAGGTTCATGTGTGGCTGTCTCACAGGAGTATGGCACAGTGACGCAGCAGGTGACCTGCTGTCTCCCTCTGGCTTTGGCATGTGCGTCCTTGGCGTGATACAATGTCCATCCACCTGTCCATCTATCCGTCCGTCTATCCATACCCCCAACTTTTAAATTAAAAAGAAGAGGAAAGACTGACTCTTGCTTTCAGCCCATGAACACATGACGCCCAGCATGTTGAGCTTGGGTCAGGGCAAGGCAGTGTGTCATGGTGCATGTGTGTGGTCAGACAGGACCAAGCTGTTCACCTTGCGGTATCCAGGAATCAAAGAGGGGGGAAGAAACGGTGGTGCCAGAAACCCTTCAGATGGGGGAGCCAGATTGTTTGGAGAATAGGCTACTTGCCTTTGGGCTACTCCACCTCCTTACCTAGAGGTTAACCTCGCTCTGATTGCGTGCATCTGTCCTTCAAGTTCTTTGGCAAATTTGTTGGGGTGGGGGATGGGCAGTAAATGTGTGTATGCCCCATCCTCACCCCACCCACTGCCCCCCTCCACCACAGCCTTTGGGTTCTGAACTGTTACAGTAGATGAAAAGAATTTGAAGTATTTTAGGAGCAGAAGATTTCCCTTAGAAAAGGAGGAGTGAGGAAGAGGAGTCTCCGCAGCTTTAATGTTGGAAAGCCACCTTCCACAAACATCTAAATTATCAGTTGTGGGATTAAACTGAGGAAGTGGAGTAACTGTGAGTGAATAAATAGGAGTAAGCCCCCTGCTCCCAGTCCTCTGCCCAGCGTGAACTCAGTGACTTTCCTAAGGATGGAAGGGGGCCTAGATGAAGCAGCGGACAGCGGGCAGCAGACAGTCCTTGGAGTGATGTGGACTTTCTCTCTTTCTTCAGAACAAAACAATTCCAGGCACCTCTAGATTTCCCCGCATGTTTTATATCTGGCAAGATGAGTAAGGTTTTTGTTTTCTAATCTCCATCAGAGGATAGAAGCTAGTGGTGGGATTGCAGCAGAATTACTGTTTAGTGTCAGGGAGAAACAGCTATGCTGTACTTCCTGGTAACTCAGCTCGGTCTGTCTGTCAAACGCTGAATGATAGTTGGTCATAGCACCTGAGAGTTGTGTGCCAGGGTCAGGGCTTGGGAAGCTCTCATTTATAGAAGGCCATTGCTATGCAGAGTCAGTTGGGATGTCACCTGGAACATCCCCTGGCTTGTACAGAACTTGTGTCCCTGCTGATAGGCGTGTGGGCATAAAAGATTGAGCTGTAATGTTGGGGCTTTCCAAGGCAACTTTCATTTGGAAACCCCGGTTCAAGGGCCTCGTTCTTGTGGTTTGGGTGATTGCAGCGAGGACTCTCCTTGCTCTGTGGTCAGGTGGCTGGCTGTGTGGCTGTCATTGGTAGAAGTCATCAGAATGACTTAGGGCTTTAGGCTTTTTCCTGTTTCATCGCACAGCCTCAGAACTTCATGCTTTGCTCTTAAATGGCTTAGCAAGAAGACCAAGATGAATTTTTAGGTCTCATTTTCCAGTTCCTTACACTCCTTTTTACCACAAAACCAGGAGGCTCTGCACAAAGGTGGCTAAAAGCATTTCTGCTTTCTTGAGGGCAATATCTTGGAATGGATTTGAATATCTTAAGTCAGTGCTGGCACAGTTCTGGTCTTTTATGTACCTTGGAAGAAAAAGCTCAATATATTCTGGTTTCTTTCTTTTTTTTAGTATTTAGTTATTTTATATATGAGTGCTCCATCTTCACACACACCAGAAGAGGGCATCAGATCCCATTACAGGTAGTTGTGAGCACCATGTGGTTGCTAGGAATTGAACTCAGGACCTCAGGAAGAACATGCAATCAGTGCCCTTAACCGCTGAGCCATCTCTCCAACCCTATTCTGGTTTCTTGAAGTGCTGGTTTGTAAAAATAATTTCTCTCACTAGCTGGCTCCAGGACCTTTGGTAAGTCATAGACCCCTCCTCCGAGCTGTGTTTCCCCGTGTCTAAAAGGAAATACTGCCATGTTATTTTTTAAATAAAGACTTAAGATATGTTAGGCACTAACTTAGCAAAGTAAAATGGGAAGCTTCAAACATAGAGGATGGATGGATGGATGGTTGGTTGGTTGGTTGGTTGGTTGGTTGGTTGGTTGGTTGGTTGGTTTTCTTAACTGCCCTGGCACTCTGGATCAACTTTTCACTTCCTCTTTGACAAATCCACACAGATCATGGGCAGTGTGTGGACATACTTCTGCTCCCCCTTGTGGAGTTCTGAAATGCAGTCTATGATAAATGAAAACAGTACAGTGTGAGTCTCCCTAAATCAGAGAATCTGAAATCCAGAGTGCTCTAAGATCTTAAAAATATTTGAGCCCCATCAGGATACCACAAATGTGATAGTTCAGTGTACACAAATTTTGTCACTGACAAAATTGCTTTAAAAATGCTGTGTGGAAATGTGTCCAGGCTCTACGTATAAAATGTATAAAACATAAATTAATTTTGTGTTTAGACACAAGTTCCAACCTCAGAAGAGCTAATGACGTGGAAATATTTCAAAATAAAAAACTTATTTTTTTCAAGCCCTTAGAATAAAAAACACTCAATCTTTAGAGTTTTCTTTTTGTTATGTGTCTGCTGAGCACATTATATCCTATTTAAACTGGCAGATTATAAAAATCACCCATGCAAAAATTTACCAAGATAACAGAACATTAGCTTTTAAATGATACCAGGTGACTGAGTTCTTAATTGTGTTTAAATTGTCATTCTGAACTCTTCACATTATTTCTCCATTCATAGAAATGTTAGAGGGAAGAAAACTTTTAAAATTAAAAACCTCACCTTTTTATAAATGTGCACACTTGAAATATGTTGCTATGTTTTCCCCATTAAAATGGAACTTTGAGGTCAGAAGCACACGGCGCACCAGCATTTGGTTCACTCTTGTTTTAGAGGCTTCGCTTCTTCCCTTTACTTTCTTGCCGGGCCATTGCCTGGCTCAGCTTTCCCAGCTCCTGGCGTCTGCTACTGCACAGCCTCTGCTGGTTTGCCAGCCGCACACCAGCGTCTACTTGGGTGGAAGCATGGCTGTTGGGCTGGGCACAGTTTGCCATCCTGGGCCTCCATTGTCGGGAACGGAGACAGACTCAGGCTCCAGGGGACAGAGGGGGCCAGTGGAACCTAATCTTGACCCAACTTAATGGAGGGGGACAGCGAAGTGAAGTTGTGTCTCTTGAGTTCTGGCAAACAGCTGTGTGAATAGTGGCAGGACTGGTCAATAGTGGTGCTAACTGGAGGTGAGTGTGCAGCCACGCGTGCAGCGAGGCCTGCACTGCGTAAACACGTGCTGAAGGCCCAGCTTGCTGGAGAGCACCCTTGGGAGGGGGAGGAAAGCCAAGAAACACAGCATCCGGATTAACCACATCTGATGAACAGGGACAGAAGCAGGTAAACCTCTGTTAAAGATGCGTCTGTTGAGCCAGGCTGTGTGACTGTTGCTGTGGCTACCCTTTAGTCTGGACCAGTAGTGGGCATTTTTGGTTCATGTCTTCGGTGGAGGGATTTGCTTATCTTATTGCTTTGAGAGCATGGATCCCCATGTACCCTTGACTGAAGAGTGGTCCTTCTCTCTGTGGTCCATATCGTGACTGAGAAAGGGTCCGTGTTTATACAGTGCGACTCTGTAGTGTGTGTGCAGCATTAGGGACAGAGAGAGGACACTCCTTAGCCAGTGGCTTAGATACTCCCTGGAAGAGCAGTGGGGTACACCTAGCAACTAGGCTGCCCTATCACCACCCTCTGAGGACTGCTTTGTTTTAGAGTGTGTAGAATGTTATTGATAGCAGTAATTTTCTAAGTCATTGATTACACGCTCACAGTATCTTGAACATTTCATACTGTACTTAAAAACTTTATTCTTTTCTCTCCTAGACTTTAATACCACGAATGAGAACCAAAGTAATTCTTTTAGTGTTGGAGAATGAGCTAATGGACCCAGGGCCTCAGAATATCAGAAAGCATTTGCTTTACCATTGAGTTACACCATAGCCCCTAACATGTATTCTCAGCAGGACCTATACCAGCAAATCAAATATGATGGTAGTGATTCTACTTAACAGTGCCTCCTTCTGGAATCAGATGTTCACACATAACTAAGCAAGCCTTCCCTTGGCTGAGCTTTCCCAGTGCTCAGACTCTGGCTCCTTGGCCAAATATGTTCCTTTTGTAATGACTGACAGAGACCTCATCAAGACAACCTCTGAGTTCTCACCTGAGGTCCTGAGACTGGCATGCTAACTTTCCTGCCTCCTCCTCTGTCTGCAGACCCACCCTGGCCTGGACAGCTGGGTCCTTCTTTGATTGGGTTGTTCATTTCCTTTCCTTGAAGTTCTGTCAAAGATGGCTGAGATCTTTGAACTTGACAGAGTCCTGCCTTCTTATTACTTTTGTCTTTCTTCCATAGTTCTTTCACATGTTAAAAAAAAACTGGTGTTGACATTAGTTCACCAGTTTTTGAGGTTTCTGTCAGACTCCAGGGTCATGCTTCTAGTGGTCATTGAACCGAAGGCACACGTTAAAACTGCAAAACGGAAGGTTGGGTGTAGGAGCGCCTACCTGGAACCTTAGCATTCGGGGTAAGGAAGGGCTACGCTGTGAGACTGTTTCAAAGGCAAACAAGCATTGTGCAGGCTTGATGGGGAAGAGCTTGCTGCCCTTGCAAAGAACCTCCTTCTGGTTTTCAGCACCCGTGTCAGGAGGCTCACAATTGCCTATAACCCTAGCTCCAAGTTATCTAATGCTCTCTTCTGGCCTCCTCAGACACCAACACTCATGAGGCACATGCATACTTGTGTGCATGTTTGTGCGTGCCTGTGTGTATGCATGCACAAACAAGAATATATCTTTAAATAAAAACAGTAAGTTGATTATTACTGGGTAAATCCACTTTAAAATAAAAGTACACTTCTTTGTTTAAACCAGATGTTAATCACACCCAAGACAGTATTCATATGTATACTTGCGACATTCTTAACTGCTTCCTGCCTTCCTAGAAATCTTCATTTTCTACCTCCTTTAGAATGTAAGCTCAGTGACAACAGAATATGTTTTCAGTACAATATTACACACAACATTTGTTGAGTAAATGACTGTGACTAGTGAGGCTGGTTATACTTTTAGCCTCCTCTTAAGTTCTTTTCCCTCTTTCCTTCAGGCAGAGGCCACCAATACCAGCCTCCTGCGGGTGCAGCTGGAGTGCAGTTTACGTAATAAAGTGTGTCAGCAATTAAAGGTAAAGCGATGTTTAGCAGATCTCTCTGTCTTCTTTCTTGCCTCTTAAAATCAGAATGAAAGCAGTGCTGCTGCTCACCATAAGCATGCTGTTGCCTTGAGTGTTTCTCTTTTTCAAAAACATGCGGTCACAAAGTTGAGATGATACTTGGTTTTGAGCTTTTCTCCCTTCCCCTCGCCTCCCATTTCAGAGCTGCTACCTGGGGTCTGATGATGCGTCCCACCTGGAGATGAGCATAACTGTGGCAGTGGGAAACTCCTCAAAGCACCCTGAGGACAGTTCTCAAGCGCTGTTGGATCATCTCTCTATTGTTTGTGTAGCCACTGAGGAGACAGAGGCCTCAGGTAAGGGGGGTGTCATAGTTTTTGTTGCGGAACTGTCGCTCAGTGGACTGTGCACCAGGACCTGGCTCGCCCCCCTCTAGCTCTGCCAAAAAAGTAAAGCTTCAAACCCTTTTCTTGCAGCATGGCTAGGTTTCCCTGAATCATTACTCAGTTTTACCAAAGAATCAAGACAAAGAGCCTCTCCTTTGGGTAGATTGCAGCAGGAACTGGTTCTCAGTCTGCAGCTACTCTGGCTGTGCTATTTCAGGAAAGTTAGGTGACCACAGCAAGCTGTTTTGAATCTCCTTGGGAATAATTTTTCTTGGTATTTTGCAGATAGTAAGCAAAAGAAATGGGCATGGTGGCCTAAAATAAACATTGGCAAAGGGTTTGAAGTCCCGAGTCTTTCTCCAGAGTTTCCGAGTTGCTGAAGCTCCGTTGACCAGATCATGCTGTTCCATGCTCTTCGTAGCTGATAGCAGTTGTTTCTGGACATTTGACAACTTGGAGGAGACTTCCTCTTACTAGATAGAAATAGCCTATTTTGGCATTCCAACTTCTGAAGAACACATGCAGGAGATGCATACTATCTGTTACATGAGATTCATAACATGGGATTTGTGTTATATATTGGTTATAACAGCTGTGTTGGCATGCGAGTTTATATTTATTACTCATTCAAAGAGAGAATGGTACAAGTGATCTAGAAAAGCATATTTACTGGCAGTGAGCAGTATGGGCTGTGTAGTGCCTGCCCTCCGCTCTCGTGCTGGAGACTGAGCCTATAGCTTCCCAAATGCATCACGGAGCTCTACAGCTTTTATTGTTGAACAAATATCATTTACCCCACCCCCACCCCCACCCCCCGTCTCTAGCTGCTCTCTGGTTTGTAGTTTGTTGGCTTTTGTAGTGGCCAGGTGGGTACGCAGGCTGAGAAGACCGCTGTTCCCCCATAGGGAACCCATTTAGATGATGGATAAAGGGGAACCCGCCTTCTGAAATGCTAGAGTTTGATTGCTCCCAAGTGTACTGGCTTTAAGTAAGGAAACGTGGAGCTGTCCAGATGACAGGAGAGCATAGCTTTGCTTGAAGCTGTCCAGCTGGTTACTGTGGTTCAGACAGAGCACAGTATGTCAGTTTTGGTCCTGAGTGTTCTTCCGTGTGTGAGAACCTACATGATCAGGCCAGGTTTTTTTATTTGTTGTGTTGTTTTGTTTTAAATAAGGTGCTCTCTCCCTGTGACTTAAAGACCTGTCCCATGTACATGATGCTCTAGCTTTAATCCCCAATACTCAGTTCATGCATGCACCCCAGAAGGTACCAAAGAAATGGGCCTTTTATTCAATATCAGTATTGTAGAAACATTTTCATCTTTTTTAGAAATGTATGCTATATTACCGTGTTGCATTGTGGAGATTCTGTGGCTCTTTGTTTTAACCTCACTGCTCTGCTTCTTTTGGACAGATGAATCTGCAGTAAATATGTATGTTTTGCATTCAGGAAACAACCTCATTTGGATACAGGTAATTGCTGAAGCTTGTACATAAAGTAACTTGAAATTACAGGTGCATTTGCTACAGGTCCTCAGGGATTTCCAGGAGCCTTGTGTCTGTTTTCTTTTGCTGTCATTTAAGCCCACTCTCCCTTCCGTGAACATCCTGTTTGTGTGGGGATTGTCAGCACCCCTTTCTGCTCCTGTAGACACATCTGCTGAGCAGTTGCTGGCAGTCTTATCAGTGCTGTTTTCTTGAGATTCCCTAGTTAGGAGGAATGAGTTGGGTTTATTCCTTGTTGTTTCAGGATATGCATCAGCTCTCCCAGGAAAACGTCCTGTCTCTGCAGTTTGAACCAGTACTGCTACCGACGTCCACAACAGACTTCACAAAGATTGCCTCGTTTACTTGCAAAGGTGCGTGTTTAAACAGCAGCACGCCTGTCCTCTGGCTCTTTAGTTGGCAGTCATCCGGTGTCATTCCAGCTGCAGGTGAAGCACAGTTTAAAAGGACCAAGTAGATTTCATTCCCGCAAACCACAGCTTTCAGTGTGATCAGAACTGCTGTGGCTGCCACCTGTGTTTTCTGTGCCTGTAGGGTTTTGAGTTTCAAGCTTAACTTGGTGACTTGCAGTTCAGTGTGTATATTCTGTTGCTTTCACAGGTAGCAGAGTCACAGGGCCCCTGTTCAGTTAACTTGAGAATAATCCGGAACTGTGGTCAGATTATTTACAGTAAAAAATTGTTCTTTAAAAGAATTCCTATGGATCTGAATCACAGGAAAACATACCCAAACTCACTCAAATTTAAGGAACTTCAATTTAAAGCAACACACGAGATATAATTTATTATAGAGATCAGTAAGGATTTTAAAAGGGTGTTAGTATTCGTTTTTATAATGAATAAGGAAAAATGTATGTAACTTTTAGCTGAGACTTGGCACAAACTGTTAGAGAAGGAAACTGATTAATCTTTATGAAAACTTCAAATGTGTCAGTTGTCAACTCTAGTTTAGCAGTTGTGCCCTAGAGGTGTTTGTGTTTTCAAAACTGTACCTACGCCAGGCATGGAGCATGTGCCTGTGGTCCGTGAGTGTGGAAGTGGAGACAGGGGGATCACTTGAGCCCAGGGACTCGGAGGCCAGCTGCGACACTACCTTCTCAAAAACCCTAAGCTTGCACACAGAAACACTGACAACAGAGCTAAGGGCCCATGGCGGGTTCCACCGAGTCCGTGTATGGAAGGTGAACCCTCTAGCCCTCCACACCCTGCAAACAGAAGGTGGATGTTAGGTGTTTAAAGGCTGAGTGTTCCTGAGCAAGGTGGTATACCTTCAGAGTGCCCAAGAAAGCTGTCTTTGCTGTTGAGATCATTGAGAGGTGGAATAAAGGTAGGGCCTATGTTGAATGGGTTTGTAAACGTTTGAACTTGGTTTGGAGCATGTGTACTTTGAATAGAAGCAGTTCCCTGTGGGGGATAAGAATTCAGCAGCAGTGATTTAATGATCCTGATCAAAAGAGCCTGGAAACACTGGGTGGGTGGTCATGCTTCTGCACCATTCACCAGCACGGCCCGCTGGGCTGCTTGGATTTCTTTCTCTCCCCTTCCTCTGCATGTTTCTCCTCACTCCACCCAGCGAGCTGCCTTCTCACCTCTGGCAGAGCTAAGGGCCTCCTGTTTATAGTGAAGACAGAGCTTTGTAAAGGAAAGCTTCAAAGTACTCACTTCAACTTTTTTTTCTCTGAAAGAATTGAGAGGCTGGTTTATAAGAGGGGGAGAGAAGAGTGTAGATACTGTGCTCCAGATGACTGTTAACAGCCAGCAAGAAAGAAAGATGAGAGCGAAACCAAGCTGTTGGCCCTCTGTGCTCTTCTAATGGAGGCAGTGAAGGCAATTACAAATGTATATGTATCCAGTCTCATTTTTGTTCAGGTTTAACAAAAAGAAAGATAGTAATATGTGTACTTCACACTTACTTCTTTGTACCCACAGCAGGTACCTCATGTGACAGTGGAATTGTGGATGTGAGGAAAAGAAAAAACACCCCAACAATAAAAGCATGCCTCTCCTCTCCTGTGGTTCAGGGGTAGGTTTGCCCTGGCTTTTCCTGAAGTCCAGTTTGTTTGTTTGTTTGTTTTTATGGTTTTTTGTTTGTTTTGTTATCTAGCAGTGCTTTAAAAGCATGACCATTGTTACTGCTTGCATTAGTATGTTTAACACAGAAGGCTTTTGTAGCAAAAAAAGTGGGACTAAATAATTCATTTTGGGGCTGGGGGGTAGGTTTGAACCAGATAATCAGAGGAAATTGCTCTTGTGGTATTTTCTGAGTTGTATTTGTATCCTGTGTTGCCCTGGTCATGGCTCGTCTGTAGTGCTCTGCAAGGGAGCCAGGAGGCTGAGGGAGGTGCTGTTGGTAGCCATTTCCCACGAGGATGTTTTCTGCCCCCGTTTTCTCAAGTCTGTGCTCCATAAAGACACACAACTGTGCTGCATGCAGGGCTGGTCACGTGCATGTGTTTTGTTCACAGGTATTTCAGAGTGGATGCCTCTACAGCCCAGTTCCACATAGAGAGCCACAAAAATGCAACAGGGGAGTGGTCAATATGGTGCCACAGCCATTTTGACCAGAGCATTGTAATAAAAGATGTGTTTGTTTCCAAGGAGGCCAAGCACATTTTAAAGGTATCCATAGTCCTTTTTCTCCAGTGTTAGCCTAGTTTAAGCTTTATTTAATACCATGCTAGGAAGCCAGTACCTATGACACCTGATCCTGGCTTATATTTTTTAAAGCAGGTACAGTTTCTTTTTAATGTTTCAGAGTTACTTTTAGGAGCTAACTTGATAGCTGTCTGAACTTTACCTCTTTCAGAGTAAACATATGATTAAACTGTATGGTTTTGCAAGGTACTCCACAATTTCTGCTGACATTTAAAACACTGTATATCTAAAAATAAACTTTGTTCAAAATCATAACTATTTGGCTTTTGATCTGGAACAAGTGGAGTAAAATTCTAATTTCCAGACTACAGAACAAATTTAGCATTATGCTATAGTGATTTTAGTCATAACAAGCGCTCGGAAGTAACCTCTTGCTTCTTTCTTTCTAGGTTCTGAGTTTCCCTGGCCCTTTATTTCTACCTCCAGGCTGTTGGAATTTATTTTCTTTGAAACTTGCTGTTAAAGGCATTGCCCTAAATCTGCTCACCACTGTATTTCTGACTACAAACACAGGTGCCACTTTTGCGATACCTCTGCAGATTTTCTCGGCCCCAGCCAAGGTATTGTGTACAACATCATGTGCTGTCGTGTCATTTGGCAGTTACAGTTGCCTTGTTTCCCCATGTTTAACTTTTATTAACTTCAGTCAAGTATATCCTCTCTAAGGCTGTCTTAGAGATTTGAGGGCATTCCAAGACAGTCTTGGATGGTAGGCTTGTTTAGATATGGAAATCTTGATTTGGAAAGGTTATTTCCCACGAAGTAAGATGTAATACAGTAATCATCACCAGTAGATTGATCAATTTTATAGTTCCTTTTGCTTGGAGGAGCAAGCGCAGGGTCCCGTATTTGCCAGGCAGCTTCTCTGCCTTGAGCGACATCCCTTGTTCCCATTCCTAAAAGCTGGGAAGTGATGTTTGCTTACTGCAGGAAGCACGGTTGAGCTTTTAATATGTTTGCAGGGGCTTCAGTTTAAGTCAGATTATTCAGTGTTTAGATCTGCGTCTTTAAGTGGTTATCCCGTTACACATAATCACTGAGTTTTCTTAGCGATCTAGTCTAAAGCCTAAAAGGTTTATGAGAGACTTCTTCCTAAAATCTGGGCAAATTGTGTTCAATTTAGGTTATTTTAAGCATGTCTCATTTTTTCTTAATGTTTATTTTCATTTAGTTATTGCTTCCTTTTGAGCCAAGCTATTCTGTATAACACTGAGTTCTGGTTTTCCACAATGAGACATTCATGCAACCATCTTTATGATTTTTTCTCACTTATTAGTGTTGATGTTTCATAGTTAGAAATGCCTCACATTTAGCCTGAGAGTATAAGGTTCATCCATTTAGCCATATTTTGAACAGGAGGGATTTCTTTAAAAATACCCTTTTTCCAATTAAGATATACACATAAAAAGAGCAATTAAAGAGAGCAGGCAGGAGGCAGGCTTCAGCAGCATGTGCAAAACTCTCCCCAGACCTGCAGGAGGGGTAGCTGAAGGTCACTAGGGTAGGTCATGATACCCTGCCTAGAGGATCAGAGTGGCATTAAAGACAGCAGAGCACAAAGCCACCAGAACTGCTCCAGCTAATTCCTATGGCAGCTTGGTGTCTTATGGGCCAGAGTTGTAGTTCTAATCATTGATGATTGTCCAGAAGCCACAGCACGGTGTCACGTAGGCATTGATGATTGTCCAGAAGCCACTGGAGTCACTCTCTGAGGCTCAGCCAGGTACCTCAGCTGACAAAGGAGCGAAGAAATTGCTTCTTAGTTGTTTGGCTGCTGGTTAAAGGGGAGTCCATGGAGGTAGAGGCCAATGTCATCGTCGTGTGTCAGTGTTTAGGACTTTTATGCTGAGTGTTGTGTTTTAAGTTATTCATATGTTACTTTTCAATCTAGGAAGGGAGTCTGGGGTTTGAAGTGATAGCACATTGTGGCATGCATTATTTCATGGGAAAATCAAAAACAGGTAAGTATTTTGCTTTAGGACTTCTGTAGCACTCCAGTTTGGGGGGAAGTGGAAAGCAGTGATAGAAATTAACATTTGTAGGTGGGATTAATAATAACTAATTCTACTAAAGAATTGCATTGTGCTCTATGCTGATAGCATGATCATTGACAGAATGACCTTAAACGGTTGGTCATCCCCCAGACTCAGCCAGAGTACTTGTAGAAAGGAGAATGTCCTCTTTTTCCTAGGTAGTTTTTGCTTTTGTGAGAGATTTAAAATAATATCATTTGTGATAGCAGCCTTATCACCAGGACAAACTGGAAAGTCGGGCTTCTTACCTGAAAGCTGGTAGAAGTTAGAGTTCTGGGGACTCATCTGCAGCTGCAGAGCATGCTGGACAGTCAAGGCCAGGAGAGCAGTTTGGACGTTGTTCCTGGGTTTTGCTTGACTTTTATTTTTGTATTTTGATTTAATGAGATTTCTGATGTAAGGAAAATTTTATAGCACGGACTTACCTTTGGGAGAACCTCTTTTTCTTCTAGCACCCTTGTTAGCAGAGACAGGACAGGGCAGATGTCTAGAGGAGAAGTAACTCACAGACCCCTGGCCATGCCCTCTGCTGAGCATCACTGCTTGTCCCTCCACATCCCCAACCCACACCCAGCCCTGACAGATGCCCCTGCCAAAGGGGGTCTCCAGGAAGCAGCTCTGCACAGTACGTGCAGCGCTGTTGAGAACGCTGCAAGCCTAGTTTTCATCTGTCTCCGGCTGTTATCATGAGCCACGCGTCTTTTCCGTTATTACCTCCACATGATTCTCCTCAGTTTTGCTTTTCACGTTTGTTTAATTTGCTGTATCATGGGCCATTGAGTTAGAGGGACTTTCAGAGGAAAGCAACAGAATTTGTCCACGCTGCAGCCCCCTCAGTTGGTGAAGCTTAATGGTCAGCCCTTGTCATTATGTACTAACTTAATTGTACTTTGTAAATCTAAATTTTGAATTTGATGTGACTTTCAGAAAATCCTAATTGGGACAGAAGCCTTTCTCTGGATCGGTCCACCTGGGACATGGACTCCGACCTTGCAAATAAGCTGTATGAAAGCTGGAAAAGATATAAAAGTGGTGATGTTTGCAGGTGCGTTCTTAGGTCGGCAAGAGAAACCTACTTTGTGGTACACTGTGCTCTGGACGTGTTGATGAGTGTACAGACTTCAAGCTCCAAGTTGTGACAGGATAGTGCAGTAGACATTTCTCAGTTGTTCCTCATCTAGAGTGTGCTCATCAGGTCTTAACGTTTTGTCCTTTTCTGTGTGTTATTTTTGTCTTTATGCATATTCTTTTTTGTTGAGTTGTTTGAAAATGAGCGGATCTCATCCTTGAGGCCTCAGTACTTTACTGGGAAAATCTTTGCCAGCCATTATACTGAGGCTTTCATTATGGCGTTAGAAAGCGGTGGGAGAATATCTCAAATTGACATTGCCACTGTAACCAGCAGTATATCATGGTAGTCCACACTGAAAGTTTCCTAGTTGGCCTATGATACCTGTTTCCTTTGTTTTAATCCAGGGATGTTCAGGGCTGCGCCCTATTGTCTTGTTTCCATACTCTGTAGAGTGGACCCCATCCGTCTTCAATTTTTATTATATTTGAGTCTAGGCTGGGTATCTTACAGGAAGTCCCACACTGTGGTTTTTGTTTTTTATGTTTTTCTAATTGCTTTCTCAAGACGACTGACTCCCTGCTGATGTGTTGCTGGGACTATGTCACATCAGGAACCCACATGGATGACATTTTGTGGGTTAGCATTGTTCATTTGAATCATGCAGTTTAGGTGATGTGTGACAGATAGCCCCTTGGAGAGCTTTTTTTTTTTTTTTTTTTTTTTTTGGTGATTTAGTAGTCTGATCATAGAAATATGCTGATCCTCAGACCATGCCACCATGGGCGTCATGTTCACAGCTGAGCCTTCTCTCATTTACACTAGTGACTGTGGAATGGTAAGGCAAAGGGTCCTTTGTGTGGGCTGCGTTTGTTAGCACACACTGCTTTCAGAGCCTCTGTTGAGCACCCAGTTTCCAGTTCGTGTGTGGGTGTTACTTCTCCCATCGGTTCGTTAATTTGTATGTGGGGGGGGGACCGGGCCTTGGGTGCACACACCTGCTCACATATGCAGAAGCCTGACAAGGACATGCTGTGGTCCTCTGTCTCTGCCTTTGTCCCTTGAGACAGCTTCTCACTGAGCTTGGAGCTCGCTGTTTTTAGCTAGCATGTGCTTGCCCCTAGGTCCAGCTGCTTTTGTGGCTGCTGGGAATCCAAACCCAGTTCCCCACACTCAGTCAGAATCCAAACCCAGTTCCCCACACTCAGTCAAGCGCTCTCACTGAGTCTGCCCCCAGATGGTTAGTTTTGATAACAAATTCCAAACATACTGTAAATGCCCTTCAGGGTAGCTTGTGTGTCTCTGATGTGCCAAAATCACAGTCATTCTCTGGACACTTGCCTTCCAGTAAAACGGTTGTTTGTTTGTTTGTTTGTTTGTTTGAGTTGTGTGTTTATGTGTGCAGACGTATGCGTTTAATGTCCGACATTGAACTTGGGGACTCTGACAGGTAAAACATGGGCTGAGAGACTTCTGGGATCATCCATACACGCGGTCTTTCCAAATTTTGCCAAAAGCCAATTCCCAGAGAGCTCTTGTTCCTTTCAGAGGGAGTAGCATTTAATGTTTAATATATATATATATATATGTTGTTTTTCATAAACATTTCTTCTTTTTTTTCTTGCCAATTATCCAGGAGAAACGTTTTGGGCATGCCCCAGTTTGCCTATGCAAAGAAATCCAAGGAGTCAGAGCCATTTGTTTCCCTTTTGCCTCGTTTAGTCCAGGAGCCTGGCCTTTTGCTGAGCTTCAGTGCCACCGCCCTCAGGAACAGTGCGGTAAGGACAGAGGGACTCACATCCTTCGTCAGTGACACCCAAGCCTGGACCTTCTGAGGACTGGGGCATTTATACCTGGAGGCTATTTTAGAAGAAATTGACATTCTCATGGAGACATCGTTAGGATACTGTAGGGACGTGGCACAGGGACAGGAAGAGAGACTAAGCTCACAGCCATTCAACACAGACATCAAGGGTCTGAGGTGCACACTCAGCCGCTTGCAGGAGACAGACTCTCTTGATTCATAGTGGCTGAAACAGGTTCCTGCATTATGGAGACCCTCAGCCTCAGGAGATCTGGAGGGAGCCTGGGTAGCTCTGTGTGACCACCAGTGCCCTGGATGCTCTGTGTCTGTTGACTCGTCTTCAGCTTATAGCTTTCTGCCTCCTGGACTTGTCCCAGCTAGTCTGGATGGCAGGAAAAGGCTGAGGGAACGAGCTAATGACCTTGTCTGCTGAGCTCCAGTGCACACCATACTGCTCGCTGAGCCTTTGCACCATTTGGCCTAACTTATCCATTTCAAGATTACCAGAGCCCCCAACTGCCCCGTACACGACTCATTACTCCTTGTGTGTGTTTATTTAACTGTGTGTTCGCGAATGTGTAGTGGACAGCAGAGGGTTACTCTTCGGAGTTGGTTCTTTCGCCCTGTGGGTTCTAGGTATTGAACTCAGCTTATGAGGCCTGGCCACAAGAGTCCTCGGTATTTAATGTGCCCCACTTTCCTGGCCATCCCTTCTCCCTTTTGACAAATGTGTAGTTTTATGAGCCACTGAATGTTCTACACCAGGCTGCCCTTTCTCTAACTGACCGTGTGAATTATTTAAAAACCAGGACATTTGCTTCTGTAACCAGAATGACTGCAGTGAATAGATGAACCATTTATCACGATGCTGCTACCTAATCTACATTCTTGTAGGCAAGGCTTTGCAGTGAAATCGCCGTCTACCATGCAGGGATTTCCTTTATCCCCTTTGCACTCAGACCGAGCATCTCAGCACTGTCTTTTTGGTCTGCTCTAATCAACTTGGGTCTGGCCTAGCTATTCTTCCGTGGTATCCCCTACCGCAACAGCTAGTGCTGGGGACTGACCAAGGTTAAGCCAAGGTTAAGCCAAGGTTAAGCGTGTGCTGTGCACGTACATGGATGTTTTGGGGTCCTCCAGCTGTTTACCTCCTGAGCTGTGTGGTGGCTCTCCTGGCAGGAGGCAGGATGTGCTCCTTTGGTGGGATACTGTGTTCTTGGCTATGCTAACCCTCCTCTCCTCAAATCTAGGTACAGTACTTCGTGGTGAGGAACCCATCCCCGCGGCCGGTGTCCCTGCAGCTCCTGCCTCTCTCCCTGTACCCGAAACCTGAAGCTGCGCTGCACCTGCTGCACAAATGGTAGGAAGATCCCTGGTCAGGCCTCTGGGCAGCACTGTTAAGACTCAGCTACTCCAAGCTCTGCAGCCTCTACCAGGCTGTGTGGGTGGCCACAGCGTGAGCCTGTCCACCCGGAGCCTCGTCCCTGGACACCTGTGGCTTAATGTGGATCTCAGCATTGTTTGGTGGCATCTTCACTGTCACTGCCTGGTCTATCCTCCACTGGAACATTGTCGTCTTGGGTTTTTTTCGTATCGCCTTCTAAAATTGAGAACCTTTTAAATTATGTTGTTCTTTGGCAGCAGGGGAAATTAATTTAAAGACAGGTACAGTGGAACCTGCCTGGAACCCTACCATTTGGGAGTCTGAGTTGGGGTGATCATTTTTTGAGACTCACCTGGGCAGCGTGGTGAGTTTCACCTCTCTCAGGAACAAGAAACTAGTTCAGTGCAGCGTTAGGCAGGGTGCACGGGTGAAGTGCTAACTCTGCCTTCACCAGGATGGAGTTGTGGATGTTCTTAGAGTGTCCCTCCTTTCACTCTGGAAGCTGTGTCACAGACTTGATCTTGGGACTCTCGCCCTTTGCCTGCTGACGCTTCAGAGGAGATGCTGTCTGTAGAGGATGCAGGGGCCAAACGGCACCAGAGGGCGGCAGCTCCTTTGCTGGCTGCTGCTCGTGTGAGGTTGGCAGGGATTCCCCTGCCATGTCAGTGGTGTCTCCAGACACCGCCTGTTTCAGGAGCGGAAAGCTGCTATTGGTTGAGGGCAGCTTACGTTAAGTTTCATAGTAAGCCGTCTGGAGGCAAGTGTTGCTTTCTATGTAAATAAATCTCTGTTGCTATATCTTTGTATTGTGGTCTACCTGACTGACTCATGGAGGACTTCCCACAGCTGCAGAGGGTGTGCAAAAGGGATGAGCTAGGGGGGCCCTAGCATGGTATGAAGTGTGGAAACGGGTTTGTGAGCACATGCGTGTTATTCTCTATCGGCTGATCTCAATGCTGTTTTGAACATTGGAGTTTTTGTTTTGTTTTTAGGTTTGGCATGGATATACAGATGATTAATTTCACAACTGGTGAATTCCAGCTCACTAAAGCTTGCCCTTCCCAGGTAGGAGGTCATCATCCTGAAAAGGCTGGCTTGTTGGCTGCAGAAGCAGTCAGCCTGACCACCTCGCGTTTTAGTGTCTGTGTTTTCTGTGCTGGCTCTTGTTTTCCTTCCCTGGGCATGGAGCATCCATAGCAGGGTTTGCTTGTTTGTTTTTAATACCGTAGTGCTGCAGGATCAGCTTAGCCTGGCATCATTTTAACGGGATGAATTCGATTCAGGCACAAGAAGAAGCAGCAACTGAAACCGAGCTGTGTAAAAAACAAACAAAAGTACAACTAGAGGTCTAAGAATTAATTTATAATTCTCTTAGCATCCCTTTGCCCCTTTATATTCCTTTTTAGTTCATTGTACGGGGAAAACATATGTTCTAATGTGTGGCAGGCATGGCGGTGTACCCCTTTAATCCCAGCACTAAGGAGGCAGATCTCTGTGAGCTCGAGGCCAGCCTGGTCTACATATTGAGTTCCAGGATACCCAGGGTTATGTAGAGAGAGATCTTATCTGAAAAAGCAAGCAATCACACAAAAAGCTTTCATATGTCTTAGTTGAACAGATTCCTGTGATATTCAGGACCCCATTAAAAAGGTTTCCCTTAAAATTCTTAGGCGTCTAGGCAGTTAAGATGCCTTCTCTAAACACTTAGGAACAGGAGGACACAGATCACCTCAGTGTAAGTGGAGGAGCAGGAGGGAGCCACAGATCGCCTGGAAGGTTCAGCCAGAGTGGATGAGAGCAGGCTTTGGGTGCACTTGTAGTAGAGACTTACATAATGGACAAATCATCCCGTAGTGGGACAGCATCATTCTCCGTGACCCTGCCCCTCTCTGCTCCTCTGCTCTTTCCCAGGTATCAGCCAGGGTGATGGAGATAATTAGCTCAAAATACTGAAAAATTGGGCAACTCATCTAGATGATGCTTTTATTGGCAACTAGAGAGTCCCTGCCCCCAAGAAAGAGCACTTTTGTGATGGGAAAGTTATCTTTGTTAACTTACTGTGTTAACAACAACAACAAAAGATGCTCACATTTTAACTGAAATTGTTAAAAACTCTTTTTCGTGGGGCTGGAGAGGTCTTGGTTAAGAGCACTTGTCCCCTCTGCAGAGAGCCCAGGCTTGGGTTCTGGGAGCTACATGGTGGCTCACATTGCTGATAACCACAGTGCAAGCGGTTGCCCTGGCTTCCTCTGATCTCCACAGGGGCTTGCAAGCCAGTGGTGCATGTGCAGACACGACACAAGCATATATGCACGTGATAAAATATTTAATAAAGTTTAAAACTTTTATATAAAAGGGGCTTTTGTTGGCTTTTTTGTAGAAGAATGCTTTTGTCTTCTTAGATCATGGGACTGGGTAGAGTAGCCTTGAGTCCATCTACCTTTATGACTGTGGGCAGTTGCTTCCTCTCACCTTGACCTTCATGACAAAGCTTGAAGATTCAGCAAGGTTCATAAGTAGATCGACTGTCTGATGTTTTATGTGGATTAAATAAGCCAGTGCCTGGTATTTAAAAGCCACTTAATAGACTGCTGCTGTTGATATTATTACAGATTTAAGACAGAAGATTGGCAGTGTTTATTGTTTTTTTTATTAAGGAAGATTTTGTCTTGCAGAGTTTATAATTTTATTGGAATTGAACCCACTTTCATCACCATCTGTTCTCCCAGGTAGCACAGGAAATGGCAGCAAGGCTTGAAAGACAAAACTGAAAGGAGAAGTTACCATGCAGATCATATATTACACCTGTTAAAACCCAATCACTTCTCATGAGCTAGACGAAGCAACAGAAATATTTTTGTAAAACACTCTTGCCTATAAATGCTAAAACAGTATTTATTTAGAGGGGTAGTGCAGGGGATAAAGGCATATGTGACTAACAATGGTCTCTCTTTTAACTGGAGAAACTGTAAAGAAGATGGTTTATGTAAACCTAAGTTCACTGTTAAACACAAGCTCTGCTTCTCTGATGCAGTAGAAGCTCTTGCTCAGTCGCTATAGAATTAATGCAGAGAAAGTCTGTTTTCTGATACTATTTCATGTCAAAGCATTGGAATAGAAGGCTTTTAATTCTAACCCCTGTCTTAGCCAGGAGGCAAAGCCACTTTGCTAGACAGTCCTGAAGCTGCCACCAAAGTTTCTCAAACACAGCATAGGAAGTATTTGCCAGCTTGAGTGCCTCAGAACAAACAAGTTCAGATAGGCTGAGAGAACGGTGAAGCTCAGTGGTTTGGCCTTGTCTAGCTAAGGCCTTGGGTTCCGTCCTAGCACGAATACAAGGCGGGAAAAGGAAACCGGCAGTGAGGAGGGATGCAGCAAGCTTACAGCTGGGCTGTGCTCTCTGCCTTGAGGTGCTTCATGGCGTGCTCTGTGACTCGCAGGGTAAGCCGTCTGAGGATTCCGGTTTTGGTGTGCTCCGTCTGCACTTGCAGCCATTGGAAATGAGAAGGGTTGGTGTTTTGTTCACACCAGCGCACTATGGAAGAGTTGCCTCCGTCATACTGATCCGGTAGGTGTGCCCAGGTCACGGAGTCCGCTTCTCGCTGACTCACTCTCCCACTCTAGTTGATTGTAGTGATGGGTCAGGAAGAGAGGGAACTCACTTAATCCCTGTGCTTCAGTCACGTTCCTCCCGTAGTAAGCCAGCATCTCCAGAAGGGGAGTATATTTCACTCAGACCCTGGTTAAATAGGATCTGATCCCAAAGGCAGAAGGTGCTCACACACAGCTTCACACACAGCTTTGTCCTTAGCAATATGCTGATTGCAGCACTGCTGAGACTTTGAGTACGTTTGGAGCCCCTCCCCCACCTAGTGCCCTGTAGCCCCAAGGACCTGGCCAAGAAAAAAGAAATGGCCTGCTGCTCTAAGTAGGAAAACTGCATTCATTCTTTACCTTTTCCATATCGGGTCATCTTTATCAAAGTCTGCTTGCAAAAGCTACAGTATAGACCTGAATTTGACATTCTCTGCATTGGTGAGCCTAACCCAAACCAAATTTGAATAAATCACACTTCTCAGTAGCTTTTGTAGTATCAGATCACCTGCACAAAGTTTACTGGGCTTTCTTTATGTGGCATTGTTGTTCTGCAGCTGATTGAGACTAAAAAGAAAATGTGCTAAAACAAAATCCAGGTGTTTGTGCTCATAAGCCTTGACCCAAAGACTCCCCAGCTTCCTGTGGAGCTGTGCACACCATTTAAAGCCTATTCTTGAAGAAACATTTCTGACAGTATATAAGTAAACTTTGGTTCCCCAGACTTAAAAAGAAAGTTAAGGTTTCTATAGTGGCTCATTTCCTTTTGACAGTTTCTTTATTGATGCAGTATTTTCTATAAATTTGTCACTTAAAGGCTTTTACATCACTAACCAAGCTTCAGAGACATAAACATATTTCATTGTTTTTTGCATAGTTAGAAACATAGATAAATTCCTGGTGTGCTTCTGTGACATTGTCATCATGGTACTGGGAATTCAGTCTTGTGTGCATCCACTAAACTGTCCACATAGCAAACCCAGTGTCAGTTAATAACAAGGGGACACTGGCTGCCCTACTGCACTAATAAAACTCTGACTAGCTATGTGTAATGTGTAGGATGATATTTGAGTATTTGATTAAGAAGAAATAGAATTCTAATTAGGGTCATCCCATCCATAGGCAGTGTTTCTCTTCATCACAGTCACTATGTGAACTTCTTAATTCACTCTCCAAACAAGCTTTGTCATTTTGTCAGGTTTGTTAGCCTCGGGGTCTGCCATTTCGTTTCTTGGCTCGGTGTGTGGCCGCCACCACAGCCTGGTTGTGGGACCTGACCTTGGGTTTGTGGCAGGCAGTTGTGCCATGGTGGTCAGTCACCCTTCCTTCCACTGCCGCCGCCTGAGCACTCTGGACCCACATGCATTTCCTGGAGCCGCCTCAGTCTGTGGGCTGCAGGAGATGGCACTTTTAAGTTTGTTGCTGGCTGGGAATGGTGCCAGCTAAGTTTGCATGAACTTAATGAAAGCTCATTTTCCTGCTGTGTCTAGGATGTAATTTAGTACTGTGTGGGCTAGGCCTGGGCTGAATCTGCTGTGCTTCCCTTCACTGCAGGAATAATTTGACTGTCATCGACATGGTTGGTGTGGAAGGATTTGGAGCACAAGAGCTCTTGAAAGTGGGTGGAAGGCTTCCTGGTGCAGGAGGGTCCCTCCGATTTAAGGTGCCAGAGTCCACCCTGATGGACTGCCGTCGACGTGAGTTCACAGGCTTGACACCTGCAACAGTCTCTGACTCATTCAGTAACTTATGGTTTTCTTGAAGGACTGAAGTTAAGGCTCGATACTGAAACCATAGAGCTGGTTAAATTCTATCCTGTATATAGATTAGACTGAGTTAGCAACTTTACAGTTACATTTTAAGTTGTTGACTCTTTCCCAAAACTCCCAATATAAAATATGCTTTCATTTACCTCCAAAAGTTTGATGTTTTTTATCTGAACTGTTTCTAGTAACTGATGATTTAAAACAAAAGTGTGTCTAAAACCTGGGGTGGTGGGACACACGTGTGAAGGTCAGAAGTTTAGGGCCATGTGAGGCTACTACTTAGCAAGTTGGAGGCCAGCCTGGGGTGCTTGAGACCCTGTCCCTTACCTCATCCCTGGTTCAATATAAATGAATGTTCCAGGGTCACGGGTACATGATACCTTGCCGTAAATCTAAACTATGTAGCTCCAGTAAATCCAAACTATTTGAAGAATAAAACATATGAGTTTCACCTCTAGGGCTAAAAGAAGAATCTTCTTTTGAGAAGAATCCAGACATTTTTATTGTTATTGTTTTATTGTTATTGTTAGCCAGCATTTTTATTGTTTCAGCATTATCTAGCGATATCTAGAGGTGATAGAATAAGAAACTATTCTGCAAACAGGGTGGAAATCAGTCTTTGATTTTCAGCTTTTCACATCTTTATGACGTTTTTGACTCAGTAATGACTGAAGTTAGTTTTGAAGTTTATGTCTACTAAATAAAATAACTTGTTCCTCACCAGAACTGAAAGACAGTAAGCAGATTTTATCTATTACAAAGACCTTCAAAGTTGAGAATATCGGACCTCTTCCTATAAGTGTGACATCCCTGAAAATCAATGGCTATAACTGCCAGGGTTATGGATTCGAAGTGCTGGATTGCCACCCGTTTTCACTGAACCCAAACACCTCCCGCGACATCAGCATTGTGTAAGTGCTGGGGTCATTTCATTCAGGTCATGGTGGGCTTCCAGGAGATGCCCAGCTCCTCAGAAAGACAGCTTGGGCTGCTATATAATATGTCTATTTTAAATATTTTAAAAATATTTTCATATGGGCGTTTTGGCTGCATGCGTGTCTGGGTGCCATGTGAGCGCTTGGTCCTAGCACTCACCAAGGAGGCTGGAAGGCATTTGATTCACTGGAACGAGAGGTAGAGATGGCTGTGAGCTGCCATGTGGGTGATGGGAATGGAGCCCAGGTCTCCTGGAAGAACAGCCAGTGCTGCTAACCACTGAGCCATCTCCCAGTCCTGAGTATTGCTTTTAGGCTTAAGTTCTGCTTCTGTTCTCATTTTGCTCTGTAGCAAGAATTAAAACCAGTAACTAATCATTAAGATGAACCACTTTCCTTAGGTTCACCCCGGACTTTACCTCTTCCTGGGTCATCCGTGAGCTGACACTGGTCAGTGCAGCAGACCTAGAATTCCACTTCACACTCAACGTGACTCTCCCTCACCACATGCTGCCGTTGTGTGCAGAGGTGGTTCCCGGCCCCAGCTGGGAGGAGTCCTTCTGGAGGCTCACTGTCTTCTTTGTCAGGTAAACTCCTGCTCGCCTGCCCTTCTCGGGCAGAGTGGTAAAGGCTGTTGCAGACTTAGGTGGAAACTCAATTGCGTTGAGTCCTCCAGCATATGAGTGGAGACAACACAGTTCCAAGGATGTGGTAAGATTGGGGGGGTCTTCCTAAGAGCGCTGTAGGACCTGAGGTGTAAGTCCGGGTTGTTCCCACACACGTTCATTTGCAGACACCGTGGCAGATCTGAGGGCGGACAGTCTTGCTAGCTCAGCCCGGTGACTGCTGACATCACAAGAGCACAATGATCCCTTAACAGTGACTTTACTTAGAAAATATGTCTAAACATTGAATTGTCATGTCAACCTTATGAGTATGCACATTTAAAAATGATTGTTTTTAAAATTTTAATTTATCTATTTTTACTTATTACAATTCACTTTGTATACCAGCTGTAGCCCCCTTCCTCGTCTCCTAAAATCCCTCTCTCCCTCTTCTCCTCTCATGCTCTTCCCCTAGTCTACTGATAGGGGAGGCCTCCTCCCCTTCCATCTGACCCTAGCCTATCAGGTCTCATCAGGACTGGCCTCATTGTCTTCCTTTGTGGCCTGGTAAAGCTGTTCCCCACCTCAGGGGGGAGGTGATCAAAGAGCCAGCCACTGAGTTCATATCAGAGACAGTCCCAGTTCCCCTTAATATTAAAATATCTACACCTAGAGAAGCTAAGCAAGAAGGAGGATCCTGGCTCAGATGCACATTCCTCATTCAGAAAGGCAAACGGGATGGACATCAGAAGAGAGAGAACACAGGAAACAGGACAGGAGCCTGCCACAGAGGCCTCTGAAAGACTATCCAGCAGGGTAGCAAAGCAGATGCTGAGACTCCGCCAAACTTTGGGCAGAGTGCAGGGAATCTTATGAAAGAAGGGGGAGACAGAAAGACCTGGAGGGGACAGGAGCTCCTTGTCACAAGGAGAGCAACAGAACCAAAAGATCTGGGCACAAGTTTTTTGTTTTTGTTTTTTGTTTTTTTTTTAACCTTAAAGAAACATCAGAAAAGCCAGGTGCTATGGCACATGCCTGTTATTCCAAAACTGTGAGTTGTGAGGCCAGCCAGTCTACAGAGTGAGTCTAGGACAGCCAAGGCTACACAGAGAAACCCTGTCTCGAGAAACAAAGACAAAACCAAACCAAAACCAAACTAAAACCAAACCAGAAACAATGTCATACATTTAATAAAATGTATTGCCATATCTGTAGGATTTTTGTTGTTGTTGTTGTTTTGTTTTGTTTTTTACGTAGTCTCATGTTGCCCATACTGGACTCAAGCAATCCCCCTGCCTCAGCTTCTGAGTAGCTGGAACTCTGGCTGTGCTCTACTGTGCCTGGCTTATGGTGGGTCTTCTTAATGCTTCCAGAGCCGTATAGTAATGACTGGCATTGTGTTCTCCCCAGTTTGTCCCTGCTGGGTGTGATTTTAATCGCCTTCCAACAAGCACAGTACATTTTGATGGAATTCATGAAAACAAGGCAGAGGCAAAATGGCAGTTCCTCCTCCCAGCAGAACGGTGGTCCAGTGGATGTGATCAGCTCCCATTCTCACAAGTAAGGGGCCTCCCCCTGTGTGGGGTGGGTCCATACCGCTCACTTCTGATTCCTCTCAAGGTGATAGAGTTTTGTCTTCATCAAAATTTTGAGACTTATGTGAACAGCTCCATTATTGTCTTAGTCCTTGTGTGTGGTCTTGGTTTATTGGTGGCCTTGTCAGTAGAAAACCCATGCGGCTTTGAAACGGGGGATGCTGGCACCCCTCAGAGCACAGCATCAGCTGCCCCAACCCTGTGTATTAGAAACAGAACTGAAGTGTAACATACTTTGCATTCATACTAGATGTATTTTTCTTATACCCAGAAGCAACTGCAAGAACTTCCTGGACACATATAGCCCATCTGATAAGGGCAGAGGGAAGAACTGCCTTCCAGTGGGCCCGCCCCTGAGCAGGCTCCAGAACGCTGCCAAGAGGAGCCCAGCCACCTATAGTCATTCTCAGAAGAAGCACAAATGCTCCTTCTACTACAGCAAACAGAAACCCAGTGCATCCATGGCCAGCAGTGCCAGCGTTAGCACTGACGACAAGCAGCCTTTGACCCTGGCAAGTGCCATGTCTGCTGCCAAGGAAGACATTTGCACTGATGTCATGAGTGAGAACTGGGTTGGCCTCAAATATGCCAGTGGCACGAATGTAAACTTGCAGAAGAATTTAACCCTTCCCAAAAACATACTGAACAAAGAGGACAACTCACTGAAAACCACAGTTGTCGATCATACTTCTTCAGAATGTAGTATGAAGGAGGAAATACAGACATGTATGTTTCCTAAGGAAACTGATGTTAAAACTTCAGAAGACGTGGCTGAGCTCAAGGAACAGGAGCCCTGCCCACAGAAGACTTCTAAGAAGCCACTGGAAAGTCCTTTGCCCAAAACCCCACCCCAGTACTCTCAGTCAGACTTGCCAGAAGTTTCCAGGAAGCATGGTAATCTTGGGCCCCTGCTTGATGCCTGTTCTCCTCTGTCTCTTGTCTGTTGAGAGTGAGAGTGGTCCCACCTGTAACCTTCAGGGCAGTGGCATGCTGGCCTCTCCCCTTCCTCTCCACTCTCTCTCTCTCTCTCTCTCTTCTCCAGATCCTTATACTGTAGTACAATCCAGTTCTTTCTGATTCGCCGTGAGACTCTTTCCGCAGCACTCCAAGCCATGGGGTCACAGGGGAAAGCCGCTGTGCCTGGCTGTGATCTTTGGGGAGCTGAGTGAGTTTGTGCACAGTTTTAGCAAAGGCAGTGATCCTGAAAGTCAAAACGTGGAGTTTTAACACAAAGCACTTGTTTTGTAGACTGCTCTAGCTAAGAATTTAATGTTTCAGAATGCGGTGGGCCATACTCTCATATATCACCGTGGGGAGGATGCTAACACATTTCTGTTTGTGCTCAAATTCAGGCTTTTTATAAAAAAAATGGTCACCTCCCATAGGGTTTCTGACTCAACAGACCTGTGCCAGATTTTCTCTTCCTTCCTCTTTCCGTCCTCTCCCTCTCTGGCTGTCCTGGAACTGGCTCTGTACACCAGGCTGGCCTCAAACTCAGAAGTTTACCTGCTGCCTCTGCCTCCTGAGTGCTGGGATTAAAGGTGTGCACCATTACACCAACGTTTCTAATGGCTGCAGTGTCTCCTGCTCTTTGGCCTTGCTTCTTTAATGGCATCGCTTGGTTAGAGAAAGACAGATGCTCTTGTGTGATAGGTGGTTCAGATGACAGAAGGAGGAAGTCATTGGCACACCCGAGCTGATGCCTGCCACCTCTGCCAGAGGGCTTGTACTGCCTTTTCTTTTCCTTCCTCCTTTTTCTCTCTCAACTCAGTTGTCTTTTATGTACTTCTTTTAGACAGAGTCTCATTAGGTACCCCCTGTCTTGCCTGGATCTCACTTTGTAGACCAAGCTGGCCACAAACGGATCCACCTGAGCACTGAAATGAGAAGTGTGTGCTCCCAAACCAGGCAGGCTTTGATCTGAGCATCTAGCTACTAGTACTTGTTGGCCAGCTTCATGTCCCTGCAGGGAAGTATCTCTT
This sequence comes from Psammomys obesus, assembly GCF_907164565.1. Taxonomy (NCBI): domain Eukaryota; kingdom Metazoa; phylum Chordata; class Mammalia; order Rodentia; family Muridae; genus Psammomys; species Psammomys obesus. The sequence continues at coordinate 11,964,286 of NW_026596244.1, read as the reverse complement.
AAACGGTGAACTTGCAGAGAAAGGTTTACTTAGGGCAAGGTTCTAGGGTTCTAGTCCAAAGCCAGGTGGCCTGTTGTCTTAGCTTCTCACTGGAGTTCGGCTGGCAAAGTAGAAAGGCTGCATCACAATAGCACACCCTCATCATGAGCCAGGAAACAGCAAGGTAAGTGTAGGGGAAGGGACTGAGGTCTTGCGACACCATGACAGCAGGGACCTGAGAACCTCCCAGGAGGCCTGCTCCCAAAGGTACACTGCTCCTCCCATCGCGCCAGCCTGGGGACCAAGTTGCAACCATGCAGCTCTCATTGCTGATGACCATTGATGCCGCAGTGAAGGCATGGAAAGGTTGTAAGCTGGCTCTAAAGAGCTTCGTGCATTTTGACTCTCCCATAAAGGGTATTCTGATGTAAGATGGCTGGGCTTCTTTGAGGGGCAGGCACTATTAGAGTTGTTGGGCAGCCCTCACTCTGCCTTCTCAGGGCTAAATGAGCACACTCCTTATCCTTATCCTCTTTGTCTGTTTGAATGGTACTACATGAGGTTTCCCTCACGACTGAAACCGTAAAACACTTGTTCCTTTTTGTCTGGCTTCTCTCGTTTATACTGTCTTTAATGTTCCTCAGGCTGTGTCTTTTAAACAGGACTTTTATCCCACTTAAAAAAAAATATCATCTTAACTAAAGTAAGTGTTGTGTCTGGCAGTGTGAAATGTAGCCCTGTTATACAGTTTTCTATTAATCCGTTGGTGGCCAGCAACTGAATAATGACAACACAGCAATGTTAGTGACGCCCCGCTTTAATATCTTTTAAAGATTGTAGAACTTTTATATAAGTATATTTGTAAACAAAGTGAAATTCTGGAGAATTGTGGTTATTAAAAAATTGTGCCTAAATCTTACTAAATTAAATGAGATTGTCATTTAATGGAGAATATGAATGGGAAAATACTAGGAACTGAATCTTTTCATTTATTGAAGGAAATAGCCAGCGAGTGCCTGTCAAGAATGACGTGGACAGTTTGGAGGCTGTGAAGGCGATTGACACAAAGGTGTCTTCAACGAAGAAGACTCAGCGAGCGTCTCCAGAGGACGCATGTCCTGAGAGGCAGGACACACCTTCAGCTGAGGTCTGCCGTCCCCTTTCTCTGTCCTATTAACAAGAGCATAGCATACGCCTCGGGCAGAGAACAGATACCTCTAATAAGTCTATCTCTTTTTCTGTAGATGATAGCAAAAGTTTGATGTGTTCAGAAAGTCTTATCTTCTGTTTTAACCGGTGATTGTGAAATGATTGTAGGGAACGGAGGCAGCTTTATTTTCGGGGGAACTAATCTTAAGCAGTAGTTAACTCCAGTGACAATAGTGCAGCAGAACCAGACCAGAACCTGTTCCTTCCAGACCAGAACCAGTTAGTACTGATAGCTCTTTTTCAAAGTTCTGGCTGTCCTGAAACTCACTGTGTGGACCAGACTGGCCTCGAACTCACAGTGGTCCTCCTGCCTCTATCTCTTGAGTGTATAATATAGATATATATATATATTCAGAAAGAAATGTTAGAAAGTTGTTAGTTCTTTTGGTTGTACTTTGGTTCCTAAAAAAAAAAAAAAACTGGTTACTTATAAAATTGGACCTTAATGTTTGACTTAAAAGTCATTCACTGTTTTCATGTTTTAATTTCCATTACCTGTTCTGTCACCCTCATGTATGTGCAGGCTCATGGAGGAATGTTCAGAAGGAAGGTTGTGACGTGGTCAGGCAGTGAGCCTGGTTATTTCTGAGTGGCTGCTCTGTATTCTTTAAACTTTATATCACAAACATGAGTCTTTAAATTAAAAGGAAGTAATACAAATTGAGTGTGCCATAGACCTTCCAGAGTAGGCTGAGAAAGAAAGGCACAGGTGCTTGCATCAAAACCAGTGCTGGCTGCAGGGTGCTGGGAGGCCCGGAGGGAGTGGCAGCTTGTACCAGGCACAGCACACAGGAAGGTCAGGGAAGGCAGGCAGCACGCCCTGCATGACCTCCGAGAGGACCCATAGAGGCACACGGGAGCGTCTGGAGGACCCATCTACATAAAAGGCATCCATACACAGGAAACATAGGAGAGAAGGCCAGGCAGGAGTTAGGGACAGGGCACCCTGTGGAGTGGACCTGAAGGAGCCCAACTTTCTGTATTAGAGTGCTCTAAAGGAACTAAAGTGATTGTGTGTGTGTGTGTGTGTGTGTGTGTGTGTGTGTGTGTGTGTACATTAGGGTATACATCCTATACATTTAGGATAGGGACTGAGTGAAATCAGAAGTTGAGCCTGCTGTCTTTGTCTATGGTCTTTGGAGACATGGCTGTTGCCTGCAGTGACATAGGACTCTGTTGAGATTGTGCTGGAAAGTACTGGACTCAGTGACTCCAAGGTCCCCTTGGGCTTATGTGGCCCTGAGAAGCAGAGGTGCTGCTGCTGGCTCCCTGCCTCACATGTATCCCAGAACCCCCAGATTCTTCCTCAGCTCCAAGACCTTGCTACTCCTACCCTTGGGCCAGGTCAGCCTTGTGTATGTAGGTCCTTCGTTGTGAGGGTCTGCTTTTTCAGTTTGTTGTTTTCTTCCATTCATCTTTTCCATCACGTCATTTGAGGGCTCCTATCCCTGGGGCTCCTCCTCCCCCAGATCAGTCCTGTGGGTGCTTACACTCCCAGCTCTTCAGGTCTGCACGGCTGTCCAGCCATCTGCGCAGTGGCGGCAGCTTGCTCCGAGGGTGCCAGCCTTAAAGGTTTCGGCGTTCAGAATGGACCTGGGAGCCAAGAATGTGCCCTTAGTTGGAGGGCAGATATTCTGATGCCCCATGTGGCTGACCGTGGTCATTTCCTTGTTGTTTCTGTGCCCTAATGATTTTGTGGATCTGTTTCTTGGGTCAGGGAGAGCCCTATTCACAGCACTGATCATCAGAGAAAGTCACTCAGCAAACATGGCTCTGAGGGAAGCCCTGTTTGCTTGCCTTGCACATTCTCAGGGCCTAACTTTGTAGCTTGGAAGATTGTAAAGATCTGTTTGTTACACAGAGAATGTTCCTCTAGCTCCCTTGGCAAATTTGGAAGCCATAAACTAAATTTTAGCCTTAGCTCTGGGTTTTATTTTTTCATAAGTGCTTATTTATTAAGAAAGGCAAATTAATGGTTACAGAGCATACAAAAGAAGAGGGAAAGGAATGCATCCAAAATGAGCACCACTATTTTATGTGATGTCTTTTGAATGAAAAATTTAAGACTTTTTTTGTGTAAGGTAGCTAATAGAGTAACTTACATATTAGCTATATGTCTGATTTTTCTTGTGGGAGTGAAAATTGAATGGGAAGCTGGTACTCTGTCTTTCTCCTGCAGGGGGCACTAGGGCTGCGCTTCCTTTTCGTTTCATAAGTAACTGTGAGGAATGACTTTATTCCTAACTCTTGGCTGTAGTCCTGATTCACCCTTGATGTCTGGGGTGATGCGCGCTAGCGAGTCGTTTCCATTTGACTTTCACTTGGGTGGCAGTTGTGTGTGCTGGCTTCACGCTGCTCCCTGAGGTATCGGCTCCTGCCACAGCCTCACCCCTGCCTTCCCCACGCTAACCTCATGTCTCCTACTGAGCCATACCCCTAGGCCATGCTGGAAGACTACTGCGCATGTGCTAGATGAACACCAGTGTTTGGTTGGGAGGTGTGTGTTTTGTTATTGTTGTTTTGGTGGTGGGAATTGCATCCAGGACTCCCTATAGTTTGAAACATTTGCCTTTGATATTTTACCTCGGGGAAGATGAGCATTTTTCTCTGTTTTGTATGTGTGTAAAATTAAGGGGAAAAAATTAAGGGAAATCATTCATCCAGAATGTCACCATTAGACACAAACTCTGTAAATGAAGTGTCCACCAGGGGCAGGCACGCTCGCAGAGCCTCCAACTCAGGCCTGGCACTTGTGGGTGCCCGCATGCAGTATACACACAAGCACTCTACAAAATGATACAAGATACAAGCTGACCTACACTGATCTATCCAAGCATTGTTAACTATGAATATTCTGGATGAGCTCATCGTTTTTCATCTTTCCTGTTCTCTCTTGAAGTTGATCCCCTCTGCCTACTTTTGTATTGGACGTTAGTTGTTTTTTTTTTCTCTCGTTTTCTCTAAGGACACTTCATGTGCACAGACTGTGTGCTCTAATGTTGTCGTTCGATAGTTCTACTAAATGTCCCTGGCCTGCCCTTGCCTACTCTACTGACGAACAGTCTCACTTGCTGCAGATACACTCTGGGAATAAGTCTGGTTTCTCTTTAGTTTCGTCTTTTGCTTTTCTGAAATCTGAGGGGACTTTCTCCATCCTGACTTGTGTTAATCACCGCCTGTCCCAGGGAACTCGTGGAGCAGCTCAGTAATGGGCGGTGGGTGGAGACTGATACCTCACTGCTTACGAGGAGCCAGGGACCTTGTGAGGCTCTCGGGAAACCAAGGCACGGGCTAAGTGACTGACCAAGCTGAAGGTCCCGCATGTGCTGTGCCCTTGGTCCTTTTGCTTTCTTGGTTTTTCCCTTATCCTTTCCTCTGGCAAGTGGCTCATGGACTCTGCTTTCTCAGAATCTCGCATGGCTCGGAGTCTGGCATGCCTGTATTCCTCTTCCTCATTTCATCCCCCATAGACTGTCACACTGAAGACCCCTGCTTTCCTTTGCTCACTCATCCTAAATATGTTCACCCTCTGGCTTGCACAGGCTGACATTTCCAGCCATGTTGATTTCCAAAAGGCAGACAGATGTTAGTGACCACTGAGCAGCCCCTGTTCTCTGACCCCACTTTGAGACTAGCTCTTGGATAGCACAGTTTCAGTACTTGGGGTGGCAAGCCTTTGGCTCTTATGGACAAGGTGGGCACAGTGGGGAAGGACACAGACAAGGCACCTCAAACAGCAGTCAGTGAAAAAAGCAAAACAAAACAAAAACAGTGTGGAAACTGTTGTTCTGCCCGAGCAGTCTTCTGTGGGCCTGTTTACCATCAGACTAGAGCCCTGTAGAAGGGTTCTTTCCATGTTGGACTTACAAAAAATTTAAACACCTTTAGAGTTAAAGAAAATTACTACTTATTTAATACTGGGAAGACTAAAAGAATATAAAAAAGAAAGCAAAACTTCCACAGTCCACTGCAGGTGTGGTTGACGCTCCCTGCCATTGCTAGGGCTCCTTTCTGTGTCACAGATGCAGAAGGTTCCGCTAGCCCAGACTTAGCACAGCAGGGAATTGAATGCCCGAGCTTTTCTCGTTCTCCTCTAAGCCCTGTTAGCCAGTTGTCTGTGAGCATGCCAAAGATCGCTCCTCTGATTTCTGGGCTGCCATTCCGGAAAGGACGGTGAGGTGAGCTCACCTTTGCTTTTCATCAAAGGAGCCTTAAGCACTAGAAGAAGGACTTCTGGTCCGGAGGTACACTTTTATCGGGCCTGTGAAGTCCAGGGAGGAGGCCAGCCCCTCTGAGCTGCAGACGGGCTGATAATTCCGAGTTTCCGTGCCTGAGCTCCACGTTGGAGTGGCGGAGAGTGAGAGAGAAGGCACACAGCCTGCAAGATAGGAAAGATGCTTTAGAAGGCAAGGGACTGGCCCATTGCCACCAACCAAGTCTGTGTCCAGATCACACCTGAGAAGTTTTAAGTCTATGTATACATAGCTCGTGGACCCGTAAGTGTCAATATGTTGCCCAACAGATGAAGCTCTTCATAACCACGTTTGCACATGAAGCATGTTCTGATTTTATCTACCCAAGAAGCTGTGCCTACTTCGGAACATTTTGTGGTGGCCTGGCTGTTCACACAAAGTTCCTCTGTAGACAAATTGGAACAGACATATAGCTTGTGCCTTCCTGGGTTATTCTGAATTCGCTTCAGCAGTTGATGCATTGAATGGCTGGCCCCATGTGGCCAGGCGGAGGCCACGGTGTCACTGCTCCCTGGCGTCACTGGCGCACCTTTCCCTGCCAGCCCCGTAGGCGTTTTCTAGGCAGCAGTTAGTTTCCCTTCACCATCTCCAGAGCCTGGAGAGTAGAGACAGGGAAGAAACAGAAACAGACTGAGAAAGGCCAGTCTCCTCTCTCACCAGAGTGGAGGTGTTTTTGTGGTAGATAGAGCTGGTCCTCAAAAGTTAAACAAATGAAGTCCTTAGTTTATCTTTAGACATAGTCTCATTAACACACAAATGTTTCCTTTTTCTTCTTCAGGAGGAAGATCCTTACAGGAAGAGGAAGCTTCAGGAGAAAAGAGAAGGAAGCACACAAACTCTCAATTGGAATAAAAACCGAACATGTAGAAGAAACAAGAAGAGGGGTTCTTCTCAGGCCTCCAGGTATGCCATTTCTGCAGCCCCTTCCGGTTCAATCTCGATTTCCACCTCACTTGGCTCTTCTCTTTCTGTAAGCTTGGGTAGGCAGTATAGCATAGCATTCTGACTGAAAGGTCTTTGCTGAGTTGACATTTTATTTTCTAATTGTAATTTTACTCCTTAAAAATCCTGTAATGTGACCTTTTAAGACTTTTGTTTTTATCTGTTCCTTATAAAGTGCTAAAAGCTGTGGGAAATTTTAGAGAACATTCCTGTACCATGGAACCATGAATTCCTTGTACCTTGTACCATGTTCAGAGTTGGGCACTATTCCTTGGAACCCTTCTGCTTAGGGATACTGTTACCTCAGACTCATTTCTTTTCGGGAAGATTAGGGACATAAGCAGTGTCTGAGGAAGCTCTGGGTAGCTGGGGTTCCAGAGGTAACCCCTAAATGTAATGTAGTCCAAGATTTGAAGATTTTTAACCAGAAAGCACTGTACTTATTCACTTTATATCCAGCAAAGGTGGCCTCTGTGTTCTGCGTTTTCATCCTGGACTCCCAGCACACCACATATGTGTGGTGGGGCCTCTAGCAGACATATGATACTCTCTTTCCTTATCTACAGTCAGGCTTTTCCAGTTCCCCAGTCCCCTTGTCTGGAGGATGACCCCTTGCAGCACCCCAGTTTCCTATAGAAAACCCCATTCCAAAGTCCTGACACCTGTCCTCAGCGGTCCCTGAGCAGCACGAAAGCCAAGCTGGGCGCCATCTCTTCCCCATACAGACTTTGCCTCTCTTGAATCCTGGCATCTGGAGCTATCACCAACTTAAGAGATTGGTTAGGTATTTCAATGTGCTGATTTTACAGTCCTCTAGTTTTTGCACATTTCAGTGGTGTGAGGTTTCCCTATGCTATAGTTGAGCATTCTGAAGGCACAGAGTACCCAGGAAGACTGCCACCAAGCTCATCCCTGAAGGAGGGCTCTGCCATGGAGCTCAACACTGAAAGAAGGGCTGTCACCAAGCTCAGCACTGAAAGAAGGGCTGTCACCAAGCTCAGCACTAAAGGAGGGGCCTGCCACTGAGCTCAGCACTGAAGGAGGGCCCTGCCACCAAGCTCAGCACTGAAGGAGAGGCCTGCCACTGAGCTTGGCACTCAGCTCATTCACACAGAGCCAGCAGCATGGTGGAAATAGCCACATGCATACCACATCCTGTATGGATATTCATCTGAGAGTTGGGGTACAAGATCCTATGTAAAGGAAACGTCAGTTCCTTTTGCATTCTCCTATGTGTATTTTCATAAACATGGTTGACTCAGATCACTTGAAAATATTATATTTTTTCTAAATAAGAACACATAGAAAGACAAGAATACAACTTCAGGTAATCTTAGGACACTTAAAACAATTCTGAGATCCAAGCAAATAATTAAATTCTTCAAAGGTAACTTGTAAGAAACCTATGTCTGCTCATAACTGAGAGCACAGGAGACCTAAGCAGACGCTGCCGGGCTGGGCTTCTGGGCAGCTGCTTCTGCCCACATGTTTTCTGCCATGATCGGAAGCCAGTGACATCCTGCTCTGCATCTTCCATGTCTGGGCTGCTTTTTCTCATCCCTCCCAGGGGCACTGCCATGCCTGTGCAAAGAACCATTTCATTGTTCATGGAGGCTTCTATAGTTTCTCACTTTATCAAGTGAGCAGTCTTCCCAGCCCTGCAGTCTGTCTTTCTACTAAGAAAATCTTAATTCTTTTCCTTGAGGGGCTCATGGCCCTGTAGCAGAGGTGTGGCTTAATGTATGAACTTCTCTATTTCACAACAGTGTGCTGAGTATGGTAACTGCTAAGCAAATGTTTGCAGATGAGGAAGAATATATTTAAACGAACACTCAAACCTCCCACCAGACACTAAGCAGCAGGTTCACACACTGAAAATTCAGGAAAACAGGCCCGGAGCCCTGGCTCTGCTCTTCAGCTGCAATTTTGAGCCACAGTGTAGAATCTGTTTTTCTCTCTGTAAAATATGAGCATAGATTAAGTGTCCCTAAATCATTCTAGTTTATGCGGTTGCAGGAGTGCGAAACAAAATAACCCTCTGAGTCTTGTGTGCTAGCCTCGTTCTGCCACTGAGTCACACCTCCCTCTCCCACATTTCAGGGGCCTCTCTTGCTCACCTTCCTCCCACAGCACTCGGAGAGGCCTCAGCTGTCCCAGGCCATGACTGTCCCCTGACTTACCTCAAGCAGGAAGTGTGCTTGTGTAGTGAGGTGGAGGTGTGACTCTTCTCCTGGCTCTCCCAGGTCTTCTGAGCAGAATGAGCTGAAGCTTGCCTGCAGTGAATTTGAGAGGTCGGAGCTGAGCAGTGACGTCAGAAGCTGGTGTGCACAGGACAGCACTGGGGAGACGTGGAAAGCTAGCATGGAAATGGCAGGCAGCTCCCCTGTGCGCAGAGAGGAGGGTATGTAGCACAGATCTGTGAATGGGCTCCTTGTAGTCTGTTCTTTGAGGGTCTTGAGCTTTCGAGGAGGAGCACTGTCACTTTACAGACCACAGAGAAGTGGCTCAGAAAGCGCTTGATCGTTTGAGCCTGAGCACGGCTGCCATCCCTGAAGTCTGTCCACCACCGACTGTCATTGCATACTGTTGAAGGAGCAGTGTGCACGGGCGGCAGGGCCCCTTGGGGAAAGGGCCAGCTGAGCCGGGTGTCCACTTGTGAACCGATGTTTCTTGCATAGCCCTGTAGTTTCTCAGTCAGACTGCTGGTCTGCCAGGGATCTGCTGGGCAATGCCATAGGGGCGCTATGTAGGAGGGAGGACAGCAGGGCAGGGTCCACTGAAGGTGGCAATCAAAGTATGATCTGTGATCCAGTCCACACCGACATTGCCACACACTAGCTCCTCTGTGTGCACTGGACACCAAGGCAACATTTGCTGTCCCTTTTCTCTGGCAATCCCTTGAAAGGTGTTGCTCTTCAGTCTTAATCGGACCGTCTTCTCATACACCAGTAATCAGCAATATTTTGAAATATGTAAATGAACATTTTTATAATAAAGGAGGGGCATTAGAAGCTTTGCATCTATTCAGTAGAATAGACTCAATTTTCTTGATAGAAATTTTGCTTATTTCTAGAACCATTGCGTGTAATTCAGTCTGTCTTGCAGTTGAGGCTCTTATCCCATGTGCATGCTAGGCAAGCGCTCCTCCACTGAGTTCCACACAGACCCTGGAGCCATTCTTAGATGAAGTTCCCCTTGGTCCCGCTGTCCACCCACGGGCAGCTGAGACCTAGCCCTTGTCCTGCTGTTCCCCTCAGTCCTGTGGCCACGTTTTCACTAGCTGAGCAGAGGAGGTGACCATACCCTGCCCTTCCTTCCCCCTTCTCCACTTGCTACCACTGGCACCAGTGGGAGCTGCGTGGGTGTAGCACGGCCCCTCTTTGCTTCTCCAGACAGTTACTACCAGAAGTCTGAGAAGAAGTGTGCAGACAAGTTTTGCTCGGACTCCAGCTCTGATTGTGGCAGCTCCTCGGGCAGAGTGCGGGCCAGCCGGGGCAGCTGGGGCAGCTGGAGCAGCAGCAGCTCCGACTGCGACAGGAAGCCTGTGGTGGATGCCCAGCACTGCCTGCTGCCTGGTGAGTTCAGGGACCCACCCACGGGCAGCCGGGGCATGGTGCAGGGAGCCTACCCCATCACAGCTGGTGCACCGTCCAGGGAGCCTACCCCATCAGAGCCGGTGCACTGTCCAGGGAACCTACCCCACGGGCAGCTGGTGCACCGTCCAGGGAGCCTACCCCACGGGCAGCTGGTGCACCGTCCAGGGAGCCTACCCCATCAGAGCCGGTGCACTGTCCAGGGAAGCTACCCCACGGGCAGCCGGTGCACTGTCCAGGGAACCTACCCTACAGAGCCGGTGCACTGTCCAGGGAACCTACCCTATCACAGCCGGTGCACCGTCCAGGGCCCTCTCAGTGAATGGAGCACATGGAAAGGCATTCAGGCTTGCCTTGCCTCAGGCTGCGCCCCTCTCCTTTCTCTGCCAGTTGTTACTGGCACTGTTGGTTTGTGTCTTTGAAACACTCCACAAACCTGTACATTTGTCCATCCTTTATTGTGCTAAACTGTTTCACAGAACTGGCTGTTTTCGCTTTTGTTTCTTTAACCATTTTTAAATGTGCAGAGTGGTGGCACAAAGCACGTTCATTCACACTGTGCAGCCGCCACCACCCACTACCAGGTGATTCCATCCCTCCAGGCTGAGTCTGTAGCCATTAAAGAGAAACTCGGGTTCCTCTCCAAGCCTCTGCTTACCCTTGCTGCTCTCTGCCCCTCAGCGTTTGGCTGCCGGGCTATCTCAAGTAACTAAATCTTGAGTGACTGTAACATGCGTGGCTGTCTTCTGTGGAGCGTGTGGTTGTAGGTTGTGGATGGTTGTCATATGGAGGTCGTGGATGACTGAGACCCACCATGATCATTTTATGTGCATCAGATACGACTATCTTCTGGTGGATGGTTTACTTCACCCAGCTCGGCGTCAGTTGCCCTTCCTTGCCGAGCGTGGTGATGGCTCGTCACGCATGTACGTGATACGTTCATCAGTGGGACTTGGTTGTTCTGATTTTGTGGCTGTTGCGATAGAACAATGCCATTGCCCACACTACCCTCCGTTACTTTTGAGAATTCAGTGCCAGGAGCTCAGTCATGGTTGTATTCCTGACTTGCAGAATTAGTAACCTTGCCCACACTTGCTGTTGGGTGGTGGCTGTTACATGTATTTGTCATCACCTACGTGGGGGGGGGTGTATGGATATACCCAGCGCCCCCCCACATCAGGTTGTTACGTGGAGGTCAGCGTGTAGAAATTACCTCTCTCTCTTCAACCTGTGGGCCCTAAGGATTAGACTGAGGTCATCAGGTGTGACAGACACACTTTTTAAAGGGAGGAAACCCTTGCTCCTCTACCCACTTTTCTCTTCCCCAAACCCTCCCTGTCATGAATTTTTTTGTATACTTTTAATGCTTTTTTGTTATATGCTCATAATTTTATCAGAAACATGGGGAATTGTTTGTTCTTAGCTTGTCTAAATGAAACACTAGCTCCAGATAGCATTCTGGTCTTTGCAGTTTTTTTAATAGTTCTGTGTCAACAACTCCTTCTGTCATTTTCACCACCATGAAAGGGGCAGCAGAGACACAGTAAAGTTCACTGTATTGCCTCTGTGTATGGATGTTGCCTGGGGCCCGTGTGTTCTGCTCCATTCCCAGAGTGCGCACGAGGCCTCTGTGCTGTGTCTAAAGGTTGCTGCATGGCAGGAAGACAGCCCTGAGCTTGGATCTCAGCATAAAAGTGTGCCGATGCGCCAGAGGGCAGGCCAAGTGCCAGTCCTTGGAGCTCTGTGTTTAGGGAAGGCCCTGTCTCAAAAGCCAGGACAGAAAATGGCAGACGAAGACACCCAGCAGTGACCTCCGGCAGCCACGTGCATGTGAACCTACCTGTTCACACACATGCAGAACACACGATTAGAAGAACGAGCGTCTGTGTGACTGTGGGTTAGCCTGAGAAATAAATCAGGCATCAGGTGCTAATGTGAACCCTCGTGCATCTGAACAGAGTATGCGCAGTTGAGGCGAGGGGCACTTCTGACAGTGTGTCGCCTTTCATGCAGGAGACAGTGTTTCCCCACAGGATTCTCCAGAAGCATCCATCCCCGTGAGCCTGTCTCCACACACCTGCAGCCCTGTGTGAGTACTGGGGGCCTCATTGCTTTTCCTGGCAGTGACGTGCTTCTTGATGCGTTGCTGTGGAAAAGCCTTTTAAAGACACGGGAAAGCCAAACTTGATCGTAGTAATAACTCAGACAAGTGGTAAGGGCTCATGTGGGCATTCTCTTTCTTGTTGTCTTCTCAATGATGTGACCGCACTAGGAAACATGTCACCTGCAAGCAGAGAGCGGAGCCGTCTCCGCTGGGCTAGGACTTGAATTCAGTCTGAGCACCGATAGCCCAGACAGTCTCCAAGGGCCTGGTAGACACAGTCACAGTTCCTTCGTATGATGTTTTCTTCATAATTGGATTTAAAAAAGAGTTGCCTCTTGGTCTGTGTAGACAGTAGATTCTGGGACTGCACACTCCCAACCCTGCAGGTGCTTCTTGTGACCTGCCAGGGCGAGAAAGCTGACTAGCAGTGACCAGCTCTCTGTGCTGGCCAATCAGCTTACTTAAGCAAGAAGTTGTGGTATCCCTCACCTCTTGCCTGGCTTTGTATGTCGTTGATATCTGTGTGTTCTGAAGGGACTCCCATGAGACTCAAATTAGATTGGGTTATACGGTCTTTGGATGCGTGTAGAAATCATGGTTTCCTGTCTGCCCTTTGCCCGCAGAGACGTGAGTGTCCTGTCTCAGTTCACAGAGTCCTCCTGTGCCGGCCTTCCTGCTCCACCCGCAGGTGCTGGAGAGCAAGGTGAGCTCACTGTAGCAGGTGCCGGTGAGTCTGCTGGGAGCTAGAGAAGGTGTCTCAGGAGGGGCCTCCCCAGCCAGCCGTTCTGCATCAGCCATCAGCGTGAAAACCCTCAGTAGCCGAGACATAGCCAGCCCGAGCCTCCTACTGCACTCTGCTCCCTTCCTCAGTCAGAGATGACAGAAAATGAGGGGGTGTGTGGCCTACGAGAACAAGGTTGAGGTGGGGAGCAAGCCAGGACAGTGGGCTTCCATATCCACCTCTTCTCCCCTAGCCTACCATGTGGGAGCCCGTTAACTGGGCCCCAGGAGCCTGGGTGAGTTGCCTGGGTGAGTCACCTGGCTCCTGAGCTGGGAGTGAGGCAGAGTTGAGCGCTAGCTCGCTGTGACTGCAGGTGGCTAAGACACTGGCCCCAGACGGTGAGGCGAGGGGGTCGGAGAAGCCCCTGCTTCTGCCTGGGCCTCTAGTGAGGAGTGGCTGGGAGACCACCATCAGCTCCCCGCTCTTCCCTTCTCTCTCTGGCTTCTGTCTCTCTTGTCTCTGGTGCTCTGTTTTGCTCTGGGGCTTCTTCCAAACTAGAGTCAGGAATTATGGCGTTTCATGCCTGAGTTTTATCTTCATGGCAGCATTAGCTTTGGCATGCACGCTTGTTTCTGTGCATAGAAATTTTTGATGTACAGAATGCTGCTCAGAGGAGGTGGAGTCAGCTTGAGCTACAGGGCAAGGCAAAAGTTGTTGTGCCCACTGGAGAGTTAGGAGTAAAGCTGACACCTCTGTCATCTTCAGATGGAAACAGATCGTTTGTGAATTGGACCCAGTCATTGATCCATACAACACAAATGTTTCCAGTGAAAGAAATGAAAAATTCACTCATTTCTACTTTGCCAAGCCAAGGTTTGGAGGAAGGTTTAGCTGGCTCTGCTGTCATGTCTGGGAGCTGATAGAGGGCAGCTTTAACTCTCACCAGGGAACAGTTAGAAAGAACAAACTGCAGACCCCAGGGCCAGCAGAGCTCAGTGCAAGAGAGGCCGCCTAGCAGGCCTAGGCTCCAGCCCCGCCACCATGCATCTCCAGGTCTATGTGTTATTCTGCTTTTGTCTGTGAGAGTGTTCATGAAACCTCATGTCCCGGTTTACATGTGTTTCACATGTCTACCCGACACCTCCTAAGAATCTACAATTACTTTTTTTTTTAAGCACTTCTTGCAGTCCTTGGCTACATCCTAAAGACCTGAAGGAGTCCGTTGTCTCCTGGTCTGCTGTGTAGGGACACCACATACCCGTTTGCTCTCCCTCACCTCCGCGTTCATCCCTGCCCTGTGGAAATGCCTGGTCCCTAGGGAACATTCTCCTAACTTTTGTGGCTGCCTTCTCTTTGCAAAACTCATGGTGGTGTTGCTAGTCCTGCCCAGCCCACCTGTTCTGAGGAGCAGCAGGTTCCTGCTGGACAAGCCAGGTGTTCCCAGTGATTAGACACCACATGGATGCTAGGAACTGAACCCAGGTCCTCTGGAAGAGCAGTCACTGCTCTCAACTGCTGAGTCATCATCTCTCCAGCCTCCGAGTTAAAGAACAGAGCTCTCAGAAACCCCACTCAATGCTTGCGTGCACCTCAGTAGCAGGCTAAAAGTTCTGTAGCTAACTGTGCTGCCACGCTCAGCAACACGGCTGTTCCAGCCACCTAGGAAGGCGTAATGACGACACTAGTAGACAGGTGCCCCCAGTCCCGCTCTGTCAGCATCCCTTGACCTTCAGCAGGTCTGCCCTGTGCAGGTCTTGGGCCCTCCCCCATAAAATGAGGAGAGAGTCACACCCACTCCACAGGACTCACGCCAGGGTTAAAGGAGAAAACTGTGTGTGAAACACCTAGAACACGGCCTGGCACCTAGTGCCCATAAGACAGTAACTCATCACCTGAGCATCACAGCCCAGTGGTGGTCCACATCCTCTCCTGCTCCCTGGTGCCCTCCATTTCAAACCCGGAAAGGGGTGTGCATTTGTCATCACACCTGCTGATAGTGCGCCGTAGTGCCAGTGATTCTTAGCTGTCGGGCACCTCGGTTGGGTGGGAGCCTCACAGCCTTCCCTTTTACACTAGGGCATGAAATGACACAAAGACTTATATGAAATTATACAAAGATGGTCCAGAACAGGCTCCCAGAGCTCTGCCGGCAAGATGTGCAAAATGGGTGAACCTGTGGGAACTTGTGCCCAGCCTCTCCTCATGGTTCCCCATGGCATCTGCTGTCCCTTCCGGTCTGACACCTCCTGCCTGATTCTAGTTAATCCCGCTTCCTTATGCCTACAGAAGAGAAAAACTCATTCCATACCTTCATAAGCTCCACTCACCCACACTGGCCCACTATGAACAGCCGTCTGCTTCTCTGTGGCAGCCTTTTGCCCATCCCTCACCCTCCTCCACCTTTAGTTTCTGTCTCTAATGAGTCCTCCCATCAGTCCACAAGTGTGCTATGATCCCCTCCCCCATCTATAATACCCTAGCAGTAGCCATACCCTGCCTCTGGATGCCCTTCTCTGCCTCCTGCTGGGTTCCTGGCTCCTGTCCCAGAGGCCTCCTTAAAGACTGTTGATGGACGGTCCCTTCCCACGTCCTTCTCACCCTTGATGCCCTGCTTCCTCAGTTTGCCACCATCTCTGCCCTAAAGCGGGAGTCTGGTCTCTGGCATTACCATGGCATCCATCCTTTTGTCTTTAGTCCCCACACAGGCCTGTTTCAGTTGCTGGTTCCTGATTTCCTTTCTCATCACCCCAGAATGACCCTGGCTTTTCAGAGTCGGAGCCTTTGTGCCTACTCGTCTGTCATTGGCACCTCAGCCATCCACATTTAAAACTTCAAGTCTCACCTTAAATCCCACATTTCTAAGTCTGTATCCTTAGCGTGGGCCTCTCTCCCAAACTGTGACCCTATTTTATAGCTAGCTCTGGTTTAACACTTTTCTTGCGGTTCTAGCAGCCGCTATGCTCAGTTTTCCATTTCCTCCTCCTAACTGCCTAAATCCCAAACTCCAGGTTATCCTGGGCCTTTTGGTCCTGTGACACATGACCTGCTGTCTTGCTCTGGTCACCCTCCCCTTCTCTGTCTGTAGAGTCCGAAGCTTGCTCACCGCTTCCTCCCTGACTGCCCTGCTCCGGGAAGTCCTTATGTAATATTTCCTAACAGGTGTCCTGCTTCCGCCTTCCCCCTTACCGTGTACCACTATGTGCTAAACATAAATGGGATCACACAACTGTCGGGGCTAGCAAGCCCCTGGCATTTTCTTTCCACCTAGATGTTGGCATGGGGAGACCCAGGGTCAGAGAAGACTCAGCACACAGAGAGGCGTGAGCGCCATTTTTTCTATTCTTCCTCCACTGCCCCAGACGTAGCACGACCCACATGGACTCCTCCGAGTCTTAATGATGGGAAGCATTGTTCTGGAGGACATGTGTTTGTGAGGTAGCCACAGGTGGGCATCGGCTGTGCCCTGAGTGGGGTCGCAGGTGTCCCACCAGTATAGTGCTTCCTTCTGCCAGTTGTCAAAGCTAGACATGTTCACGTGCGGTGCAGAGACAGCCTGGCAGCAAAGGCACAGTTCTCCTAAACGGACAGCATGTGTGACAGAATGGGCACAGTCTCCTAGAGGGATAGTTGCCATTTTTGGCTGAGGCTCTTGCTCCAGGGCAGTGGCTTAGCAAATGTCTTTGGAAAGATGGTCCAAAAAAGGCCCCCAGAGCCTCTGCTGGCAAGATGGGTGCAAAATGGGTGAACCCGTGGGAGCTTATACCCAGCAGTCCTCTGCTCACCATCCAGGGCTTTCCCGCCAAAGCAGTGACAACCCAGTCAGCTCAAGTCCCTCCCTCCTTCCGGTCACACCCAGCCTGGGCGCACTTCCCAGGCACACAGGACTCCTCCTCTTCCCTCAGTCACATCTTCAGAGTGGCCTGACCCACACTGAAAACTGTTGCATGGACTCTGCCATGTTGTGCTTCTGCTCACGTGTCCCCTCCTTGAACCCTCAGGTCTGTGCCCACCTGGAGACCTGTGGCCCTCCCAGCCCGCATGTCTGGCCAGCAGCTTCCCATGCCCAGTGGAGAATGGTGTGCCGGCCATGTCCCAGGAGCCAGCCTCTGTCCCTGACAGGTAGGCCCCGCTGCTCTGGCACAGCTCTGCTTGGCCTGAGACCGCCCTGCAGCTGGAGCAGACGGTCCGGTCCTCATGGATGCGGACCACGCTGTTTGTCTCCGCCTTCTGGAGTTATGCTGGGCCGGGGAACAGACGGCCGTGAGCACTTGCAGTCAGGCGGGAAAGCTGGCGGCCCCAGCGGACTCTATTTCAGACATGGTGCGGATCTCAAAGTGCTCCTGGTTCCCACTCCCGGCAGGTCTTCATTTTCCCAAAGCTCGTTCTTGAGCACGTTCAAACGAACCCGCTCAGCAGCCTGATATTAAAAAGGTGTTACACAATAGCAGCTGCTTCAGCTTGCCACCCAGAATGTGTTATGCAGTCAGGGGATCTGGCACGCGTCTGCTGTCATGGGATCCGAAGGCTTTGGGTTTAGCTGGCTGCAGCACTCCTGCCTCATTTCCATAGCGAGCAGCCAGTCTTTGGTGGCCACAGGACAGTGACCGTCTGCAGCGGTGAGTTCTCCAGGCTGAATGCTCAGCTCTTCTGACATTTGACTGGCAGGACCATCATGGTGGAGCCCTTCAGGTGTCTACTGAGCTGCTGAGGTAGGCCTTGTCTTTCCAGCTGCAGATGTCTCCAGCTAGCAGGAGGGCAGCTTGCCCTTGGCCCGGCCGACTGACCTGCGGGTGGAATGTTACTGGCAAGAGAACAATCCTTTGACCCTGATTGACAAAACACATTGTTGATTTCCCTAAAGCGGGACTTGCAGCCGAGGATATGGACCAAGAAGCCTTCCTCTGTCTTTGCGTGGTCCCTTGCTGTCCTGGTTTGGAGACTAGAGCTCGGTCTTGTTTGTTTTTGCCGCAGTTTCGTTGATTGGAGCCCGCCCTGCGAAGGCCAGTTTCCCAGTGTGTACTGCCCGCTGGAACTGAACGATTACAATGTCTTTCCAGAAGGTAAAGCATGCGACCAGTGGCTCTTTCATCCCCAGAAGTCAAAGCAAGGGGCGTGGACACGTAACTCACAGTGAACAGACTGGCGTGGCCCACGTGCACCCCCACAGCCCCCAGTCTGGTGTCTGGGCCTTCCCTGTTTGACAGCCTTATACCACTTAGTCCAGTAAATGAGGTAGAGCCAAGTCAGTTGTGTCTGTAGCATTAACAGGCAGCTCTTCAGCAGGCCAGTCTCCTATGGGTAGACCCTGCCCACAGCTGTGGGAAGCCCTGTGGAAGGAGGGGAACAGCCTGGAGCAGGAATCGTGGGTGATTAACATGCTCTGTCTCAAACCATGTGCCATAAGAAGCAACGTGAGCCTCAGGGAATTCCTGGTCACCTGGACACTGCAGGATACAGCTGGGTCTGGATTTCTCGTGCTTCACTGCCGTCCCACCACGACTAAGTCCTGTGTCCAGTGTCCTTGATTCTGACACATGCATCACAGCCCCTAACCACAAGAGGGCACTTGGGCAACTTTCTCTCTCGGAGGGAGGCCCTGTCTATTTCCTTGGCAGTACCTAGAAGTACTTGGCTTGCAGTCATCAGGCCATGTGGTCCATGCGCAGGCCGCTGAGGTTGGGAGTCCTGGTCATTAACCAGATGGAAAGGAGCATAGTTGGGTGGTGTCGCCAAGAGTGCCTGAGGGCCTGGGGTTCCCTCCCCAGCATGGAGTGTGTTGGGGGACTAAGGGTAGGTAGGAGTTTGGGCACTGTTCACTTTAACAATGCTCTCAGTACACGTCACGCATTAGCAATTAGTGGAATAAACAAGTACAGGCCCGTCAGCCTTGCCGGGTCGCGTGTCCGCACACACTGGACTCACGCTGGCTGCCTTTCATCGGCCAGTGTAGCAAATGCTAGGAAGCTTTTCATCCGAGGGGGAGAATTTAGCACTCACGAGCATGCTTCTTCCCCCATTCCCTGTAGAAAACCTGAGTTACGCCCATGGCTTCCCCTGCCCCTCCAAAGTGCAGACTGACTTCACTGGCCACAGCGCTCCCTCCATCTGGAACACTCCCGCCAGTGTGCCCACTGCCTGGGGGCACAGCAGCGTCGTCAGCAATCCAGTGAGTGGCTCTTTCTGCCTCCTTCAACGCTCCCTGTTCTGCCCCGTCCCTCCAGCGCAGAGTGCAGATCAGGCCGAGGGTGGGATTTTATGTTCAAGAGCAGCAGCCACATCGTGGGGGGGGGGGGGGGGGATGTGTAGACAGACGGTGGGGACTCACAGACAAGGCCAAACGTCTGTCTGTGTCACAGGCCTCTGGCTGGGCTGAAGGCGTCCACGGGTCAGCGGGGATTGCCCAACGCTGCCTCCTCTCGTGACCACGCCAGACATTTTTTCATGTGAAAGACATTTGGTTGAGTCTTTCAGCCTGCAAGTAGACTTCATCAACTAGACGTATCCCCTACGATACTGTTCAGACTCGGGGCTGCAGCTTAAAAGCCCCTTCTTGGTTCTTAACCCTTTTGCTCTTATTTTCTTCTCTGTTTCCGCTTCAGTCCTACCTCACGAGCACCCGGAGTTTGTCTCCCATGTCTGGACTCTTTGGTTCCATCTGGGCCCCACAAAGTGACGTGTATGACAATTGCTGCCCCATCAGCCCCAGCACAGAGCATTCGACCCACGTGGAAAACCAGGTCATGTGCAAGGAGTACTACCCCGGCTTTAACCCGTTTCGTGCCTACATGAACCTGGACATATGGACTAGCACAGCAAATCGCAATGCGAACTTTCCCCTGTCCAGAGACTCCAGCTACTGCGGGAACGTGTGAGGGAGTGGAGTTTTGAGCAATGTGAATAAAGGGCCTTGTGTTTTGATTCCTAGCATAAACTGGTTGTTGAGGTAGAGTACAGCATTGGTGGATATTTTGGCACTTTTATATAAAAATAAATGTTTTGTTTGTTTGTTTTTGTTTTTAAATCTGGGTGCTTGTTTTTGAACCCTTCGTAAGTGAGTTTTGGAGACTTGGCATCTCCAGATCATAACTTCCACCACTCAGGAAGGGGGTGGCTGTGGCTTTTGTCCCGGCATCAGACCCTGGGGTTCCTGCAGAAAGTGTGACTCAGTCCATCGGTGTCGGCATGCAGTACTTTGGAAGAGGACCTGGGCTGTCCCCACAGCTGGTAAGATGAAGGCTGGCGAGCAAAGCCCACCCAGCAGGAGGCCACTCCTGACACAGGCTCTCCAGGAAAGGTGTTGTTTTCTGGTCTTGGTGCTGTGTTCTGTCGTTCTAGGGTAGCGGTTGTTCAGTCGGTGTTGGACTTCCGGGAAGTGGGCTCCCCTCAGCACTGGTACCTCGGGGAGTGGGTGTTGGTGGCAAGCAGTTTGTCTGTCGCTGGTGTTGGATGTCTGCTCTGGGCAGTCTATTGCTAAGTATACACGCTGAGAACTTTTTCAACTTTGAATAAAAGTTTCTTATTTTTATATCCCACTTTGTCTTTACTGGAGATTGAGGTTGGGGTGCCTTTGAGTGGGGTGCTGTGGTTGTTAGTTTGGCTTACTCCTTTTACTATGGTTGAGTAGGGAGCCCTACAAGATCAGGGCTGCCCTTTTGGTAAGGCTGAGCCTTCTGGGCTTTTAGTTCTGGGACCCCTCCAGTCACCACATGAGAATCCCAGCATGGGTGAAACAGACTCTTCAGGATTGAATAATGTTAACTTATTTTTACTTTTTAATTTTGCTTCTAGAAATGAAAGGCAAGGACTTAGATACCTTGGCAGTCGTGTCCCTGTCACTCATTAAAGCCAAAGAGTAGAAATGGCACATATTTATTGTCAGGTAATAAACAAGGCTACGTCCAAGCAACGGAATAGCACCCTGTCTGTGAAAGGAGTGGTGTTGATCCATGCTGCCAGGGTGAGCTTTGAGAACGTTACGGTGAGAGGAATAAGGCAGATGAACACTGGCTGGACCTGCCTGTGAGGGACAGACAGAGGGATTGGCCGCAGAGCAGTAGCTTCTTGTGGTGAGGGGAAGGAGGGAGTGGGGAATTAGCATTGATTGGTGTAGAGTTGCTGTTCGGGATGACGGGTTTTGCAGACAGTGGTCGCACATCACTGTGAACCAGCTATGCCCGTGAACTGTGTACGTGCACTTAAAGTGCTTAAAAACGGTGAATTGTTGTTTTGTGTATCCACCACAATAAAAACATCTTAAGGTAGAGCAAGATCCCCAAAGCGTTTTCAGCGGCAGGTTCCCACTTGGCTTCTAGAGGATGAGACGTGAGATGTTAGCGTTGCTTCAGAGCCGCCTTTCCTCTCCAGTTTCTGTGGTCCTGGTCTCAATTCCCCACCACCTACCAGGAAAGTGAGAAGACGCTACAGTTTGTTTTATTATCACACAAAATAAAAACTCACTTTTACTTAAGACTAAAGAAAGTAGAAGTTAGTTTTTGTTTTTTCAGCATGCACTAAGCAGCTCTTCAGGCCTGGGAACTGTCTGGCTGCAGACAGTCCGGATCAAGGAAAGCTTGTGGTACATTTGAAGTAAAAACTTGTAGCCACAAGAAAGCTGGTGTGCCAGGGGCAAAGGTTTCCAGTGTGAGCAGTGAAGGCAAAGGCCCTGAGGCAGGCCGCTGATGGAGCTGGACTTATTGGTCTGGGGTCACAGTAGGCAGACACAGGACACCTTCATAAATGCCTTAGGAGCCAAAAGAAGGGTGCGCTTTCCTCTGAGTGCAGGAAGGAGCCAAGGTCAGTCTGAGAACCATCCAGAAGTTGGCTGCTGTCGTCCAAGTGCAGGGCGGTGGGTGGGACTGGGGATGACATAGAGCCAGCTGAGGTCCTGGTCCCTGTGGTGGAGCTGCTGAGGAAAAGGGACCCAGCAGCAGCAGAGGGAGCCAGAGGGTCACCGTGGGAGGGGCAGGCCTGGCTTCTCCCTGCCCTCCAGCCTGCCCTGATGCAGCTCACCTACCACCTCTCTGTACCCAGGGCTTCTTCTGTGAACTGGCGATGATAGCATGGTTGGCTTCAGAGAGCCGTGAGCATTACCAGATTTCATGGAGAAGCTTTAAGATCTGAGGCTGCTGGTACTGCCTGGTTCAGTGGCTGCCATCACTTGAAGGAACCAAGGCAGGTTAATACTAGATCCTAGCTTTGGCAGAGGCCTTTTTTTTTTTTTAATAATGAGTTATTTTAATTAATTAAAATATAATCATATTTTCCTCCCTTGGCCCCCTTTTACCCGTTTCATGGAGCATCCTTTTGTTATGTACATGTAACAAATAGAAATGTAAATTCATCCTGCCAGACTCCTCAGTGTGGCCTGCGTGTGTGTGTGTGTGTGTGTGTGTGTGTGTGTGTGTGTGTGTGTGTGTGTGTGTCTGGTGCTGGCCACTTGGTACTGGATAAGCAGCCAGGGTGCTTGTCCTCGGGGAGACTAGTTCTCAGTACTTGATCATTGCTGTAGCCCCTCATCTATGGGGTGTGCCCGGGGAGACCTCCCCCATCCGTTGGGATGACAGCAGGTGTAGGAACTGTTCATGTGTGAGGCCTCCCTGTGAGAGCTAGAAGACAGCCTCACAGCACACTTCCTGGTTCTCTGGCTCTTACAGTTATTCGGCATCTTCTGTAACATTCCCTGAGCCTCGGGTGTGGGGGTTGGGTAGACGTGTTCATTCCATTAGGTTCGCTATGGTCAGTTGTTCTCCTCATTTTGACTAGTTGTGGTTTTCTGTCATGATCTCCTGCTACAAAAAGCAGCTTCTTGGGTCAGTGGTGAGAACCCTATCTGTGACTATAGAGATAAGTACTTAGAATGCAGTTAGCAATCGCATGGGGTTAGCAAAGTGGCTAATCTGGATTCTCCTCTGGGGTCGCTGACCTCCTCAGCCACTCCTAGCTGGCAGGGCTTACAATAGCCCTGTAAACTTCAGCTTGGCCCATCTTCCACATTGGGCATCTTAGGAGCTTCCGGCTTCCGGGGAGAATAATGACGAATGCGACGACGACAGACTTTCGCATTGGGTCGTTTGCGTTACAGCTAACTGCAAACAGACAGCTGTGTGACTAAGGCAAGTACAGCGCCAGTTAGTTTTATGCACCGTATTGGATATGGTTTGGGTTTATGGCTCTGGGAATTGAACCTAGTCACACCTGCCCTGAGCTACAGCCCAGTCCTTTTTGTGTTTTTTATTTTGAGATAGGATCTCACTAAATTGCCCAGATTGACCTTAAATTTGTAATCCTCCTGCCTCATCCACTCAAATGGCAGAAATCAGAGGCCTGTGTCACCAGAGCTGGCTAAACCGTCATTTTAATTTGCTGCTCGTTGTGTGGATGAGAACTGCGGCTGCAGAGCTCCTGCTTGCTTTCCCTTGGTTCTGGCTGAGCACCCCTCCCCAGCCCTTCCCGTTTGGAAGCTGCATTCTTGTTACTTAGACCCAGCCACTAAAAAGATGGGTCCTCGGTGGCGTATGAAGACAGACTCGGCCCGGGGACTCTGGACAGGGAAAGGGTGAAGTCCCGCCTTCTGTGAGCTGTGTGTGCTGAGGGAGTAAGTCCACCTCTCTCGGGACTTCCGGCTCTTCAGATGTCCCTTTTGCTGTTCTGCGTGGTTCTTAGACAAGGATTGGTCTACTTGATGTTTTTCAAAACTTACGAGAAAAATCTCAAGACTTCATGTAGGTTTTTCCACTAAGAAGATGGCTTAGCAATGGTTCCTTAAAGCAGAATTTGTTGCTGGTGAGTGTGGGCAGGATTCCAGTTCAGCGTTTATCTTCTGACATCTATCAGCTTGGCCCATTTTTACCGCCCAGCATCTTCACGGTGTCGGTGCTATGTGACCATCAAAGGCATCCTATGTGCTCTCCTCTGGTGAGTGCTAGGAGCACAAGAGCAAGCCACAGAGCCAAAGCCTCTCAGACCTTTGTCATGGAGGCTTCAGAGTCCACGTGGATCTCATTCCCCTGTCAATACTGTCAAACCCCCTTCGGTATTCTTTGTTCAAAACATTAAAACCAGGCAAGCAGGAAAAAAGTTAAGGAAATAGCATAGACAGGAACTTCGTGTGGCCTGGTGCTCTGCCACTGCAGACATCCAAGGGATGCCACAAAGCAGCCCTTGAGAGAGGCTCGGAAGATGGCGGGTAAGAGCTTGCCATGCAGCCTGGGACCTGCCTGACTCCCGGACGCCACATCAGGGTTGGGACACGAACCACGGAGCTGTCTCGGTGACCAGGGCCACATGCCCTCAAGCTCAGTGTCTTGAGTTTAATTTCTGGGGCTCCTGCAGATTGTCCTCTGACCTCTACACATGGGGCACCGCATGTATGCCATGTGTTCACATGAGCACACACACAATAAGTGAAATAAAAACTGTTGAGGAGGATGTGGCGATGTGCATCTCTAACCCTACAACAAGATGGAACATGGAAACAGCAGAGTCAGCCAGAAGGCCACCATGGCCAGCCAGCAGGAAAGCAGCAGAGCAAAGTCAATGCTGCCTCAACTAGATAGAGAACTGAGTCCCAGAGTTGTTGTCTGACCTCCACATGTGTGCCATGGTCTGTACACACACACACACACACACACACACACGTACGTACACATACGTGCACACACACATTTTTTAACATCTGTCCCTTCAGCATTGGTGGAGGTCTACTGTGCCTTCTAAGTCTCTGAACTTCACTGTGCCAGGCACGGTGGTGTCCCGGTGTAGTCCTACCACTCAGAAGGTTGAGGCAGGAGAATTCTAAGTTCGAGGCCAGCCTGAGTGAAGTTGTGAAGCTGTGTCCCAAACAACAACAACAAAACCCACCAGCACCAAAAGCAATTGTGAGGGAGAGCCAAAGGCAGTGCTGGAAGCGGACTCGGACCCCTCGCCGTGCACAGTGGGGCTGTAGCGCTGTCGGGAGCGGATTCATTCCGAGTGATTCCCACTTGCTTTTTTTGTGGTGTTGGGGTTCTCCCCCCTTTATGGGGAAGGAATCTCTGTTATAAACACATTACAGTGACTACCCCTCCAATCCCTGAAACTTTTAATTAAATCTTAGGGGAATTTTATTTAACAGTGGTGAAAAGTACCTTAAAAACAAATTTTAAAGTCCTCATAAAGTTTACATCATGCTGTAGAGGCATTTAAAGGCCGAGGGAAAGTGCAACTTTGGTGTGTGTTACCCAGTGAAGCCCCGTAAACGTAGGTATGTGGCAATGACTTGGCTGGGATTACAGCACACAGCAGGTCTTTACGGAGCATAGCCAGCGTTAGAGTGCCTGCAGTCTAATTACAGTTAGTGAACAGGATGGGCAGGTGCTCCGAAAGCCACCTCAGCACTGCAGCTTTGCCAAATGCAGCTCCCAGGGTTCCTGTGCAACCTCCAGTTCCAGAGCCAAAGTTATTTCTTCATGACCCAGACATTTGAGCATTTTCTTTGCGGTACTGGGAATTGAACCCAAGCCTTGTGCATTCTAGGCAAATGCCGTCCTGGTGAGCTCCATGAGCCATATCCCCGATACTCTGAGGTTTGAACAATTCAGCGCTTCTCCTGGAACATGACGCGTTATAACAACATAGAATGTGCTTGGATTTCAGTGACTGACTTGTTTCAACATCTTAAGCTGCATGTGTGTATGTGTAGGTGCTGTGCTTACGTACGTGAATAAAGGTATATTTGCACGAGTGTGGCTTCCCGTGCGTCCAGTGACAGGTCCAATGTTGAGATGGGTGTCTTCAACCTCAGTTGCTTTCCAGTTTCTGCGCTGAGGCAAGGCCTCTCGGTGGAGCCCGGAGCTCACTGATCCGGCTAGTCTTGCTCACCAGCGTGTTGTAGGACTCTCAGCACTGAGACTGGAGGCAGACTGCCACACCTGTCTGGCCTTTACACGGGTCCCAGGGATCCAAACTCACCCTCAGATGTGCCGAGCAAGCAGGTTCCCCGCTGAGCCGTGGCTCCAGCCCACCCACCACTTATTGGCAAAGAAAATCTTTTACTTGTAGAAGTTGTTTAAAAAAGAACAAAAAAAAAAAAAAAAAAAAAAAAACCGCACACACACACTTTTGTGCCCTGTGATATTTCATCTGAGCACATTTTCATTCACTAACTGTAGTGAAATGTAGCCCATGAGATGGCTCATTGGCTAAAGACCCTTGACATGCAAGTGTGGTGAGCAAGGGTCAGTCCCCAGAACCCACATAATGGTGGAAGAGAGAGCTGGCTCCACAGAGTTGTCCTGTGCACGAGTTCTGTCTGCATTATCCCCACACTAATACTTTAAGAGCAAGCTGACAGGCCTGCCGCTGTGACCCAGGATGGGATAGGCTACAAAAGCGGAGTGAAATATGATCATGCAGCCCACAGCTCAGGACTGAAACACGCTCCTTCAGCCACGCAAGCATGAAGAGCTGGGTCAGGCCAGGTTCAAGTCTAGCACTTGGAGTCGCCGTGTAGCTGGTGAATAGAAGCCAGCCACTGCTCTGTTTCTCCTGTTTCACAGTTTAAAATCCGCTGAAGCAGATACTGGGCATGCACAGTGACCTGGGGTAATCTGGGTCAGTAGCAGGCTTTTGTGTTCATGAAACAATACCAAAGAATGTGGTGTTTGGAACAAGTAGCAATTGAGTCTCTCACTTTGGGAGGCTGGGAAGGTCTTCTGTCCTCGCGTGGTGGAAGGTGTCTTTATTGCCTGCTGTTGGGGTCTCGGGTGGGTGGTTCCAGGTTCTTGGCCTCTCCTCCAAAGATCTGAAAAGAAGGGAGCTCTCAGCACCCTGGGTGATGGCCTGGTGACCGTGAAGTCCAAAGGAAGAAGGACCTGGTTACTGGAGATGCCGTTTGGGTAGATCTAGGTCTAGGAGTACTTGTTTTTTCTATTTTATGTGGGTTCTTGTCTCTACCACCCTCCCCACCCCAATCCCTTCTGACACCCCAACGCCAGGTAAGAGAGAGAAAAAGTTAATAGGGAAAAGGAGCATTGTGATTCTTTTAGACTACTTCTTGCTGATTAGGAGCACTGAGTTCCTTGAGGCAAGTCCAATCCTTGTCTAGTCAGAATATCTCCAACTTCTTATTGTCTCTCTTCTGTGCCCACTTGACAAGCCCCCAGGAGCAGCAGCAGCAGGAGAAACAGCTGCACCTCCTCTCTTGGGGCTCCAGTCTTTTTGCTGTCTAGAGTCCATAGAAATAAACAATCTTCAGCTGGCAGAATCACGCCCCCGCCAGAGCACCCACGAGGCAAACAGTCCGCTGCTGTGCACAGTCTGAAGCAGCCCCCTCTCCTATACCTGGGGTTGAAACAGAAAAAAAACATGTTCACATAACTGAGTTTTTAAAGAAACCGAAACTCTCACTGCATGCAGTGCCTTCCCATATCATAGCTGACTTAACCGTGTGCACACCCAACCACGTGTACATGAGACAGTCGACTCCGTTCTCCGTAAAGTTCACTTGAAGGATACAGTTTGCCCTGCTGTTCGCGTGCCCCAGGCCAGTTCAGGGCGGACTGACGCGTCTGTTCTTTGTACATCACTCCCTCTCCCCATTTGTCCCGTGTATCAGTATCTCAATTTGACTGTTAGAGACAGAGAAACTACACTACCGTTCAGAGACAGACACACATGTAGCCCAGTGCAGGCTGGGACCCAAAGGGGTTCTGAGGTAGTTAGATCCATGAGTTAGGTGCAGGTGAAGGAACTGGGTTGCTGAGTACATTATTCCAAGGGGGGGGGGTGTCATGATGTGCATAATCCCAAACCAAACATAACCACAACCCGAGCTAAACTGTTTTCTGTGCATGCCTACCTCATAATAGATGATCTACTTGTAAGGATGGAGACTCAGATTCTGAATGCCTCCTCTTGGGTCCTCATCCCATCCCTACACAGGAGCCTCATTGTTACCTCAGGAATCTCTTGAGGACACATTCAAATACGATGCAATGACACATGAGTCCTCAGAGCAGCGTAGGCCATGCCTGTTCACCTGACCCCACTGTGACTCCACCATTCAGGGCACTTGGCTCTTAGGACTGTCATCTCTAGAAGCAGGCCTCTGGCTGCCCCAGTAGGAGAAAGGCCTGGGGCTCCGCCTGCTCTTCTGTGTTGTGGTCTACGCTCACAGCCTGTGGACTGTCCGGACATTGTTAAGAACCAGCGATGTTTAACTTGCATGGTCTTAGAGATGGCTTCTTTAGCTGGAGAGCTTTGGGGCTCTAAGCTTCAGGGCAGCCTCCCACAGAGCCACTACATTTCCAGAAGCAGTCTGGCTTGAAGCCTCTTTTGGTTGTGCCTTGGGAATTCCCTAAAGAAAGCACCAAATGGTCACAATGCCAGGCGCCCAGCCCCGCAAGCCTTTATCCAAATCACAACACTCAACGGCAGCTCATGGCCGTGGGAGCCTAACTGGGCTCCACAAACGCAGTGTGCCTTTGACGCAGATCAGCGGCCTTTCAGATATTGGACAGATACATGCTAATGAGTGTTCAACAAGTTAAACATGCTAACAGCTCACAACGCCACTACACTGCTAACAGCGGGGCAGCCACTGGCAAACTGAACTCAGTGGTCCCAGCAGAACCCAGTGGTTTTCCTGCAGCTGGGACACTGGTTAGTATGTTAGCAACAGGGCCAACGCCATCAAGGTGGAGGCAAAATAAATCCAGCCCTCATCTGGTTACTTCCTGATTTGATGCACAGCTGGATGAGAGAATGTTCAAAACGTCTATGGGGCAGCACCGTAGCTTTGGTACAAAGTCAGAGGCAGAAAAAAAAAAAGGATGACCAATAATAGGTGTCTGAAAAACACGCTAAGAATTTGGTGAAAACGCTGAAGAGGAAGCCCAGTGAGCTTGCAGCCTCTAAGGCAGCCGTGCCCCGGGCAGTCTAAACAGAGCAGCATTTCTCCCGATCAGTCCATGGCTATGGAAATGACACCGAGGCCTTGCTGACCGTGAGCAACCGTTCTTCTTTCTCTCTGCTTCATCTCCTTCATCCCATTGCTTCGCTCTGCCGTGACAGTCACCTTCATGCCCAATGGGGCATCTCTACTTATTTCTTATGAAGGGGTTGATGGGTTTGAGGGGGTCGTCTGTGCCGGAGCTTGCTTTGCCTGTGTCGCCACCCCCACCCCAGGGTTCAGTCCTCAGTACTGCTGGGAAAAAGAGCCAAAGTTGAAGTACATAGAAAGTAGAGTTGGCTAACGGAACAATGCGAGCTGACCGCTCCGAAGCAGAGTTGGTGCACAGCCACGAATCTCTCAATACAGGGTTGTAGTCTGAGCAAGGCTGTTGCCGCAAGGCAACGCTTACACAGAGAGGGTGCTATCGTCAAGAGATACAGAGGCACAATCAAGAGACCGGTAAACAAGATGTGCCAGGCGGCTGCTGTGACTTGCACACTGTCAACAAGAACTAAGTAACCGTAACAAAGTTGTTTCTTATTTAAGTGCTGTGTGCTGTGCAAGCGTGTGAGCTGGGCTTTCCCAGGACTCCGTGAGGTGGGTTGGTCTCTACCGGAGGAGCAACCTCACTTCGATCATGTGGCTATACTGTCACGTCATTAGGAGACACGTTTGTGCAGCTCTGTATGACCACCATTTCTAAAATTACTTATTCTGAGTGTGTCTCCGCAGTGCACACAAGTCACAGTTTTGTCTGGAGGTCAGAGGTCAGCTTACTGGGGTTGGTTCTCTCTTCCTACAGGGGGATTCCAGGGAGCTCACACTGCTAGGCTTGGTGGCAGTGCCTTTGCCCACCGCTTTGGCAGTTCTCCGTTACAGCCGTATTATGATCTGTTGTGACTCACTGTTGACATGTGTGTGATCACACAGCTATGCAGCAATGCGGCGTGTGCATTCTGCGTGTGTGTGTGCGTGTGTGTGTGTGTGTGTGTGTGTGTGTGTGTGTGTGTGACTTCAGTGACTCCATTTTATAAGCGGCTTTTGGTTCCGTTTTGAAAAAAACAGAACTATAGCCCTTAGACTATAGCCCTTAGGTGGATCCACAAACTTCATGGTCAGGTACCACCCAACCAGCACAGACTGATGAGTGATGGATTCCTGGGAGCAGAGAGAAGACACCCTACAAATTTACTGTGGTGACTTGAGCCCCCAAACCTCAGGCACCTCAGACTAAGAAGAGAATCCCTCCCCTGGATTCCATAAAGCGATGGACACCTAATACTGTGTCCCCATGGCCCCACAGCAATCCATCACCGGATGGCGATGTGTCAAAGCCTGACAAACAGAGGACCCGCAGCTGTCCCTGGGACTTCAGGTCATGCCCCCCATGCTTGACATGGCCTACAACACCTGTCTGTCCACCTTTTAGCCCACTGTCATCTGGTGGGAACATGGTGGCACGCAGGCAGACATGGTGCTGGAGGAGGAGCTGAGAGTCTACAACTGGATCTGCAGGCACCAGGAAGAGAGAGTGACAGTGGTCCTGGCTTGAGCTTCTGAAACCTCAAACCCTCCCCTCCGCACGCCCACACTTCCTCCAACAAGGCCACACCTCCAATGATGCCTCTTCCTAAGACTCAATGGGATCCGGAGGGAGGCGGCAGAGCCAGGCAGGGCCCTGCTCCAGTTGGTGGGAGACACACAAGAAGACCAAGCTGTGCATCTGCTCCTCTGTGCAGGGACCTAGGAGCAGTCCATGTGTGCTTGTGGGGCGGCTGACAGCAGAGCAGCACGCATGGAGTCAGAACAGGAGAAGAAACAGCGGGGAAGACATGGCTTTTCTGGGAAGTGGCCAGCCTTTGAAGGGACATGACATTACGTTGCTGCTCGTCTTCATGGGAAGAGGCTACCTAGTTTGCAGGAGGACATGAGGCGCGCAGCTCCGGAGGCTACTTCTGAGGGTGCCTGCCACAGCCAACACGGACACAGGGTGCATGGGAGTGTGTAACAGTGATTCCTGGTGTCAGGGATGTGTGTGTGTGTGTGTGTGTGTGTGTGTGTGTGCGCGCGCGCGCGCGATTCCTTGTATCAGGAATGTGTGTGTGTGTCTTAAATCAGTATCAGGAATCAACACAGACAGGAGTGGTAAGTTCTAGATGTTGAGGGATAATAGGAGAGAGGTGGGAAAATACACAGCACAATAAGCTTCTAAGTATTTCATGGTACCTGGAAGAGGATGAGCCTAAAGACGCCAAGAGCAAAGAAAGGGTGGGAACGGAATTGCGCTGATTTGATCAGTGCACACTGTGTAGATGCATGCAGGTGCTGTACGGTGCTTGGCATGTTTGTGCAATTAAGACAGTGGTTCATAGTTTAAAGAAAAAAGCAGCAAGTTGAGTTTTTTTTTTCCCAGAAAGAAATGGGAATGAGATGAAGAGTACCTGGCTTTACTGGGAGGCCTCTCTGGGGTGTAGCAGCTTAGCTGAGAAGGGTGTGAGGAAGGCGCCTGGGAAGGTCACCTCCAGAGCAAGCAGCAGAAGGGCAGGACGGGAGGCCAGGGGGAGCAGGTGCTGATGGGCACAGACAGGCGACAGGCGTGCGCGGGCGGGGGTGGGTGCCTGCTGGGGGAGGTGCTGACAGAGTGTGTGCCGCACACAGTGTTTTGAAATATTGATCAATTCCCCGAGACCACACAGCATGTCGGGCATGACGCAGATGAGGGTTTGAACCTCCGTTCATCCAGTGCTCGGTCCACGCCCATGTCTGGATGGTTGACTGCAGAATCTACTGGAAAGGACAAGGCAGCGGTGGCTTGTGGCCAGCCGCTCCTGTCTCAGCACGTGAGACTTTCAGGCCAACAGCAGGACAGCACTGGGACGTGGGGACAGTGGGGCTCCCTGAAGTGACAGTGTGGCCTCACAGATGTGAAGCCTCACTGAGCTAGCGGCCTTACAGCGGCCTGACAAGGACTCAGCTGTGTCCTTTCTTGCCAGGAGAGTAAACTGTGTCCGGCCGCACCTTGTCAAAAGACTCCTGCTTCCATGCTTCCCTTTTGGAGCTGTTTTCCTCCCCACATTGTTCCCGGGTGGGGAGGGATCCGGGCCAGTCCCTCAGATCATTGTTCACCAAGGCTTAAGGGCACAGGTACAGGGTCCTCACTCATTCCGCCACTATTGCCTCCAGGCATCTGCTTCACACTGTGATGACCCAAGCTCCTTCAGTTCTTCCCTGGATTATAATTTTGTGTTACCCACCTCACAAATGCTGGCTGGTGGGAGGAGCAGCAAGATGGCTCAGTGAGGGGAAGAGCTTGTAGCATAAATCTGACAGCCTGAGTGTAAGCCCCAGAACCCACCGTGGAGGGAGAGAATGGGCATCTGAAAATTGTTATGTAACTTCTGCTTATGATGTGAGCATGTGAACACGCAAACACATACACACACACACACACACACAACATATATGCATGCACACATGTGTATACACCCAATAATAATAATAATAAATAATAATTAGAACATTCCTGAATAATATGCTTGACACATAATCAAATTAAGAGACTACATCAGCCAACGTCACAAGCTGAGCTACAAGTCCTTTTATGTTTTGTTCTTTTGTCCTTTTCACTACATCCTAGTGTGATGAAGACAGCGGTGGGTCAGTGCAGTGATACCCCTCCTGAGGGTGGGTAGCCTCGTCTGAGCTCTGGCTTTGTTCCTGCCTTCCCTACAGGACTGGACTCAGCGCTAACTTTTAGTTCTGTGTCTTGAGCCTCTTAGAGGCCTCTGAGTGTGGCAGGTCGAGTCCGCTCTCCTTTCTGTTTGAAGAACTGTGTTCACGGCGGGTAGAATATACCCCTCACCCCAAGGAGCTAAGCAACAACACGCCAGCTTCCACTCCGCCTCAGTGGACCCTGTGCCACCAGCCCTTTAGTCTGTGACCCTCCATCTGCCCTGGAGGGCCACATTCAGATCTTTTGATCCTGGGACCTAGAATGAGGCAATCAAACGTCTATAGGCTGCATCTCAAGTTGACAATAGAACAACATTGTTCCTGTGGAGCTGGATTTGTAGGCACTTAGAGCACAGGAAAGACAGAGTCTTACATTTGATGAGGCCAGGCAATGTGCTGCCGCACTGGCTTCCTGGATAAGCACCCTGAGTATTTTCTGTGTGGGATGAATGGTGAACATGAAGCCTGTTACGATGGTGACTTGGGGGGGTTGGGCAGGCCAGGAGCATTGGGCATCTTCTAAGGAGACCTGTAGACACTGATGGAATCTACCCGTGTGTCCTGAGGGCAGCAGGCCCTAGGTGCAGGCTACCCAAGTCTACAGGAGCTCGGATGATGACACCTCATACACTGGCTGATGAAGATGGAGCTTTCCCTGCTGTGTGTCTGTCCTACTGTTGTTCAGTATTTATTGCTCTACTTTTATTCCTTTTTTCCCGGCCCATTTGGAAAGAGAACATTACTCTGTGTCATTATATAATGGAAAGAGGCGACTTCATTTTTATTTTATGGGGCTCTTAGTTAACAGAATTTTTTTTCTTTTTGTTTGTTTGTTTGTTATGCTTTGTTTTTTTTCAAGACAGAGTTTTTCTGTGTATCCTTGGCTGTTCTGGACTTGATTTGTAGAGCAGGCTGGCCTTGAACTCAGAGAAATCTGCTTGCCTCTGCCTCCCGAGTACTGGGATGAAAGGCATGCACCAGCATGCCAGGCTATAGTTAACAGTTTATCTTGAGTCTTAGAAAATACTGAAAATACTTTTGAAAACACTGAAACTGTTAAGACTATGGTAGCTTTTCAAGTTGGAATAAATGGGTTTTGCATAGTGAGAGGCCCATGAGCCTATAGGGGCTGGGGTAGAATGGGTGGGTCTTTCATTTTGAGATCCCATGAGCCCATGGGAGCAGAGGTGGGATGTTATGGTTTGAGTGTGCGGTGTTGCCCAGGGGCTTATGTATCTGAAGAACATGTGTCATGTTCTGGGAGACTGAAACCTTCAAGATGTAGGGCCTTACCGGAAGATGTAGGGGCCTTGGGAGGGAATTTTGAGGGTTGTAGCTCAGCCCTGCTTCTGGCATGACCTCTCTGCTTCCTGGGTGGCCACAAGAAAAGCTTCTACTGCAATCTGCTGCCTCCATGGACCAAGTTGTTCTACCAGACTTTCTCCAGACTTTGGTTAATGGATCATTAACCAAAATAAACCTCTAAGCTATTTCTCTCAAATATTTTTGTCACAACAATGAGAAAAGTAGCTGATACACCCAACAAAGTTTCAACCACAGAGTAAAGAAGCTTTAATGTCAAAGACACACTATTGGGATAGCACATCACTAAAAGATCAGTTATGGCGGGAGGGGTGGTTCAGACCCGTAATCAAGGGTTGGGTGACAGAGCTAGAGGATTGCTTTGCTTACACGGGGGTTTCAGGGCAGCGTGGACTACAGAGTGTGACACTTCCTCAAAAAGCCAACAAGAGCAAAAGAGCAGTTAGGAAGGTCCTCTCCTGAATGTGGAACCATGTCACACTTCCGTCTCAACAGCTGGTTGTAGCTCTCCAATGACACTCAAGTGCCATGGGCTCAGGGGCTTCACGCTCTTCCCTCGCACCTCCTAACTTCCCGCTCTCGGCTGTACTGCCTCCTTGCCATCTCTTATGTACACTGTGGATGCTCCGGCCGACAAGTCCTTGTGAGTCTGTCCTCTCTGAAGCACTCATTTTCTAGGCAGCTTTGTGACACATCCTGTAATCTGATTGCTGCCTGTTACTTTCTCAGGGGACTTTCCTGATCGTGGCCACATAGAGATGCTATTTCCTTTGTATTGTTGCTTTAGACAGTAAGTTTGAGCTGAAGTCACATCTGTCACTTCTAGGTTGAAGCATGCACACAGGTAATCGTTGTCCTGGTGCTTGTCATAGTTTTTGTTTGTTTTGCTTTGCTTTGTCAACTTGACACATGCTAGAGTCATCTGGGAAGAGGGAAGTTAACTGAGTTTTCCTCCATCAAGTTGTCTGTAGGACATTATTTTCTTGATTGATGTTTGATGTTGGAAGGCTCAGGCTACTGTACTGTGGGTGGTGCCTGGGCAGGTGGTCCTGAATGACACAAGGAAAAAGGCTGAGCAAGCCATGGGGAGCAAACCAGGAAGCAACAGTCCTTCATGGCCTCTGTTCCTGCTCCTGCCTTGAGTTCCTGCCCTGACTTCATTCAGTGACTACTGTTGGACTTTCATGGACCAACCAGCATTTGAATAATGACACAGAGACTTGTTAATTTCTATCATAGCTCAGGCCACCTCCCAGCTAGCCCATCTGACTCAATTAACCCGTCTATTCTGGTCCACATCAGCCGCATGGCCTGTTAACCTCTTGCTCAGTCAGGGCATGCCCAAGCTTCTCTGTGTCATGCTGTCTTCCACAGACCCTCTCTCTCAACCCCGAAGTTTCTCCTTTCCTCTCCTGCTTAGCTTTGGTTGTTAGACCTTTATTAAGCCAATCAAAAGGTGAGGGAGAAAGAGTGTTTACAAAATATGATGCAGGTGTTGATCCATAAGAATAACAATGCCAAAATCCGGCCAGTACTTAGCCAACCTTCGCACAGTCTGCACAAGTGTTACCCCGACAAGAGATGAGCTGGGATCTGAGCTGTAAGAGGTAGTAAACTCTTTTCTCCCCATGCTAGTTTTGGTCTGTTTTATCAGCAGTGGAAAGCAAGCCGAGCAGCCCTGTTGCACGCACCAAGGAGGCCCTATGCGCCAGGTAGCTGAACTGCAGGAGGTGCAGTGGCAGCAGCAGGGCTTGCTGAGAGTCCCCTGGGCTGGCTGGATTCCCCAGGAGGCTCTTTGACCATCTCCTCCAATGCTGCCCCTCCCTCCTTTCTCCCACCTTTGTTTTCTCCATAGTACTTCCTGT
This sequence comes from Psammomys obesus, assembly GCF_907164565.1. Classification (NCBI taxonomy): domain Eukaryota; kingdom Metazoa; phylum Chordata; class Mammalia; order Rodentia; family Muridae; genus Psammomys; species Psammomys obesus. The sequence continues at coordinate 11,928,634 of NW_026596244.1, read as the reverse complement.
CACCTAATGTGTATTCCTGTTTATTTGTAGAGGTCATTAATGCTTCCTGCCAAACCTCTCAGGAAATACGGTTGGGCTGTGGTAAGGACAAATCTTATAACTGTGGTTAGGTGGGAGCATGGCCTAGAGTCTTCCCTCTGTACAACTGGCCCCTGGGGGTTATTATGGGGTTTTGTGGGGGGGATAGTCAAGATCAGCCTTCTGGAGGCCCCTAGGGAATGGTGAGTGAAGTGTCAGCAACTCCTATGACTCCTCGAAAGATCCTGACCCGCTGCACACAGTGTTGATCCACTAGGGACTCCTGACACCCTAGTGAATTCTCAGAGCGGATCCAAGGCCAGGGGGGTGGCTGCTTCCCTCTTCTTTATGGAAGTCTCCTGAGGTGACCTTGTCCACTCTACCCCTTTCTCCCACGTTTCCTTATAGTTGCACCAACCTGGCTGATTGTTCCTGGTGCCTGAGGCCAGCATGGAGGGTCTGGTTGGCCTGTCAATCATTTAAAGGCTGTTACGCTGGATCATAGCATTAGATCTGCACCTCTGAGTCTGGTCTCCATGGTCTGATTCCTGCGATTCTGCCCGGGCTCCATGGCCTCTCACCGCCCTTTCCCTGGCTCCTGATCCCCAGAGTAGTGAGTGTGGGTTCAATGGTCTCCATGACCCTGCCTCCTGGTAGGATCCTTTTAAAATGCCCTCCCCTTGAGAGTGGGAGTGGCTATAATTGGCCTTTAACCAATGGAATATCTTAAAGGTGGTATGCCGTCATCCCTCATTAGCCGACTCTGCTTTTGCTCCTGGCTTTGAAGAAGCAGCTCTCAATCAAGTCAGCCATTTTGGAGAATCCAGGTAATGAGAAGCCTGCAGAGCTAAAGCAACCTCAAGCAAGGAACACCGCCCTTTGTCCACCGCTGCTTCGCTCTAAACTAAGAGCTTTCTGTGTGCTTTCTCTGTTTAGCCTTGGATGAGAGCACAGCCAGTACCCGGATAGCAGTCTGTGAGGCTTGAGGAGAGAACACAGCTGAGCCATGACCACCATAGTGGCCTCCTACTTCTTTTATTAGAATGAGCCCTGTAAGAACAAAATTCCATTCTGTGCTTGCTTCTACATCACAGATCCTTGTGTTGAAAGATGTTTTCACTGTGTATTCAAATGAAGATTTCTGTACCCAGAGATCTGCTGGCCATCTGCACGTTGGCATTGTCATTTCTATGAAGCATCTACTGTCTCAATGTGGATTAAAAATTGTTCTTCATCACCCTCTCATTGGTTAATAAAGAGCTGAACAGCCAATAGTTGGGCAGGAGAGGATAAGGCAGGACTTCCAATCCCAGAGTGGTGGTCCATGGTAAAGAGCAGGGGAAAAAGGTCGACATGAAGAAGTCACTGAGAGAACACAGATGAGCAGGAGCAGGCAGGGTGAGACTCAGATGGCAGGTAATGAGACACATGGCTGGAAAGGGGGCCAGGCCAGCATAGCAGTGTTAGGCTAGCCCGCTATCTGCCCAGCTATGGTGCCTAAATATATTATTAGTAAATGTAGAGCTCTCCAATCATTTTACAGCCTTGACCATCATCGCTTTGCACATCAGTCCCTGCTAAATACTTACTGGATAAATGAACAGATGGAGAAGAGCTTTGACTTCCTTCAGAGAGATGATTGCAGTTTATTGTAACCGTGCATAACGATGCACACCTTTAGTCCCAGCGCTTGGGAGGCAGCACTTGGGAGTTCAAGGCCAGCCTGGTTACATAGTGAGTTCCAGGACAGCCAGAGCTGCATAGTGAGACCCTGTGTCAGAGAGAGAACGGGGTACTGTTGTGCTTAATGAGTTCACAAGTGTAACACAATTCGTAAGTATATGCATGTTAAATAGGCTGTGTAAATATAGTATCAGTAAAAAGCCCAGAGCAATTGAAAATCTGTCATACAGATCCTGGGAGGATGGCGCAAGGGCAGAGCGGTTGGCTACCTACACCGGAGTTAAAGGGCAGCAGTAAAAGCCAGAGTGTGAGGCATAAAGGAGGGGCCTGCCATCAGGACACACTCCCAGGGAACCCGGCCTCCCGACCAGGCCCCACAGCTTAAACTTTCTTCCACCTCCAATAACCCCACACTTGAGCACGAGCCTTCAACTCACGAGGCTTTGGAGGACAGTTGGTGGAAACCATGGCAACAGGGTAAATCCTGGCAGTAGAGCCACTTCGCCTACAGGCGGGGTCAGGGAGATGGCACTGGGGCTTATTCCACACTGAGGCTGAGGCTCCTCCTGAGCACAGAAGTACCTAGAGAGCTGGGTTAGATCCGTGGGTGTCTTACAGCAACTGCTGACCCTCAGCGTGGCTTCCTCCTGCCAACCATCACACTTTTGGGGTAGGCATAATTATGGTCACCCCTAGACAGCCTCCCGCAGTCCCTGGAACCCATGCAACATGCACCGTGTCTTAGTCCTCGGTGCCACTGTAACAAAACAGCAAAGTCTGGGGAGCTTAGTAGAAATGTAGGCGACAGCGCTGGAGGCCGGGAAGTTCAGGGACAAGGACCGCAGCCTTGCGTCCAGTGGGGGCTGCAGTCTGCATCTCCCATGGTGCCTGTTGCTTCATTCTCTAGAGAAGTCATTCTCAACCTTCCCAAAGCTGCAGCCCTTTAATACAGCTCCTCATGTTGCGGTGACCCCGGCCATAAAACCCTCTTCACTGCTGCTTCAGGACTGTAATTTTACTGCTGTTAGGAATCGTAATGTAAATACTTTTGGAGACAGGTTTGCCGAATGGGCTGCGGCCCACAGGTTGAGAACTGCCGCTCCAGAGGGAACATGTCTATACCCTACACGGCAGAATCACAGAAGAGAGCGAGCCCATTCCCCGAAGCCCTTCCTCCCCTTCCTCGAGGGCCCTAGTCCCAGCCCCATGGGGCTCCACCCTCACGACTTAATCACTTCCTGAAGACCACTCTCTTCCCACTCTCTGCCTGAAAATTAGCGTTCAGGGTTTGAAGCTTGAGGGGGCTCCTGCCGGTCTGCCTTCACTCTTCTAACAAGATCATCTAGCTGTTACTGCATTCCCATTCTAATGCTAGCACGGGCATCCAAAGGAGGCTTTCCGGAAATCATCTAGGTCAGCACAGGTGGGGACTGCTGAGACATCCCGGTGGACTGGGCAACCACTGGCTTCCTGGTACTCGGTGTGAGACAGTCGTTGGACCAGGCCGCATCATCTTGCATGCCGAGGTAATAAATCCCCTTTTAGTATGTGTTCGTCCTATGGCTTGTGTTCCCTTTAAGAAGCCCGAGTAACACAGGTTGCCCATGGCAAAGAGCAATGAAGCTGCAGGTGGAGTTAAGGACGCTTGCCAGCGTCCTTAACTCAGAGGTGGGGATCTTCATGGGCCGGGTGTGAGGGGGAGGCCTAGGGTCTGGAGGTGTTATGCTGCTGGCTTTAAAAGCAGAGGAAGAAGTAAGAGCCAATGAACGCTGGTATCTTCCACCGCCCAGGGAGGGTGGCCACACAGGTGCAGGCCTCCGGACAGCGGGCAGCCCTGCTGTATCTGATATTAGCCAATGAGGCAGATTCTGGGTGTCGACCTCCAGACCTGCATGATAGTCATTTTGTGCTGTTTCAAGTCACTGCATTTGTGGTAAGTGGCTCTAGCTGTGACGTGTTGGAGACTTAACCTCCACACTCATTAACCAGTCCACCTGTGAGCCTCATGGTTGTTGGCAGGAGACACGAGGCAAGAGTCAACAATCGCAGCAAGGAATCAGCATTTCATACAGGGTGAGCCCATTCTCTCAGAGCAGTGCGGAAAAGCCGTGTGACATCTGCAACACAGTGGATTATGTCATAGGAAAAGGATCTGGAGGGAGGCAAAGCTTGAGGGTGAGCAGCAAGAGTGTCTGAGGGACCACGGCTGATTGATATGTGGCTTAACTGACTGACTCAATCACTTTAGAGGGTGTGGAAATGCCCCAACATAAACCTTCTAGGCTTTACTTTGGGGGCCATTTTCAATAGATTACATGAGCAGTACCACACTTCACTTTCCAATGGCCTTTGTGTTCAGAGCGTGGGTAAGATAAACCAGGTCCAGCTGAGGGGCTCAGTAGGCACGGGGCTTTAGTGCATTTTTTTTTCACTTGTTATTTTCATCTTGAGACAGGTATGCTGGGGCACACACTCACTGCCAAGCAAAGAACAGTCTGTCTTCCGCCCTGGCGGGAGACAGCATCTCTTCCAGGACCTGCTGCTGGATGAACTCTGTCGAGCAGGGAACCCACACGCTGCTCACTAAGGCTGTCACAAAATCAGGCCTGTTATTGTGTAGATGTGGAAACTTCCAACCACGAGGGGAGCTGGGATATGCCATTCTTGTTTTCAGCTGGGCTTGTTGTCCACGGTTTTATTTTATTTTATTTTTCAGCAGCTGCAATATTGGCAATATTGGGAAGCAACCGAGCAATAGCCTCTAGTGTAGAGCATTGGCTCACCACATGTTCGGGAGATTATCTTAGGGTGTCTCTCCGAAGAAACAGCAAGACAGTTAAAGACAGCCACAGCCCTGCCTTCTACTGGTCTCAGCAGAGTCTGGCGCCAAGGCAAAGTAAGAACTGCCCTCTCTGTGTCTGTGTCTATGTCTGTCTCTCTCTGTCTCTGTCTCTTCTGCCTCTGTCCGTCAGTCTCTGTCTGTCTGTCTGTCTGTCTCTCTCTCTCACACATACACACACACACACACACACACACACACACACACACACACACACACGGAGGACTTCTTTGGTATGAATTAATCAGTTCATCTCCCTCTCTATGCTGTGAACTTCCCACCTTCCCTGCTGTCACCTTCACTGGCTAGCTAGTGCGGGTACACCAGCAAGCTCTTGCCTGTGACAAGTGCTCACTAAGCACCTCTCTGGTGCCCAGCAGCTGCAGTGCTAGCATTCTTCGGCAGCGATGCCTTTCTCAACCAGCTTGAGGGGAGGGGCCCGACACGAGGCCAGGCATGGGGGCCAGGGCTGAATCAGAGCGGAAATTCAGGGTGCACAGCCTGCCACTTTCATTTCCTAAAACAGAAACCTGTGCGAAGGGCTTATGCAACCGTGGAATTTCAGCAACTCAGGAGCCCCAGGGCGTGGTGGCGTGGAGGAGCCAGTCCTGTGACAGCTCCTGCCTGCTGCGGCTCCTGTACTCTTGTTATGCAAGTTTCTGAAGCATTGCCAGAACTTTCTCAGCTGGTCCTATCCTTGGAAAACCGTGGAAATCCCCCGCTGTTCCCCAGCCAAGTGCTGGGCTCCTCTTCTCTGAGAGGGAAGTTGCTGTTGGGATGGCAAGTCCCAGCCTGGAGCCCTCCCAAAGAGAGGCAAAAATGACCCCTCAGATGAGCTTCTGCTGTCCCCTCATTCGGTATGGGGCCCTCCATTTTCCTCTTTACTAGGCTGTTTTTTTCTGTGCTGTTTCAGCTGATTCTTTAGTAAATGGCACTTCCTGTTCTTTGTGTGTCACCAACACTGGCTTTTCCTGAGAGGAATGAGCCATTTTCTTGGTAGAAGAAAATAACTTGACCTCATTAATATAGAAGGTAAGTGACTGAAAGTCCGATTATAATCACATTCTTTCAGCTGTTTGTTTAGTTTGGTTTGGTTTTGGGACAGGGTCTCATGCAGCGGAGGCTGCTTCAAACTCCTTATCTTCCTGCCTTCATCTCCCCAACGCGGGCATTCCGTGCGTGAGCTACCGCACACTGCCGAGTGAGGACTTTCAGTCATGCAGGTCCGTACAGTTCATTTGTTCTCCCACATCCCCCAAGTATTAGCTGTTGATGGAGTCTGTTTCCTCAAGAGTGAAATGATGGGAGAGTCCTGGTTCACTGCGTCATAGATGCCTCAGTGAAAGAACAGCAGAAACCTGACTGCAGAGGGAGGAGAGGAAGAGAGAGGAAGGGAGGGATTGAAGAGGGGAGGGAGAGGGGAAGGATGGGGAAGGAGGGAGAGGAGAGGAGATCATTTGATTATTTCCTGATATTTTCCTGGCAATCAGTTCATATTCTTTACAGTCTTAGAAACAAATGCTTTTTAGTGAATATGGGTCAAAATTTGATCTGTTAATTTTTTTTCTGGTATCTGTTCAAAGCAGAGGCTGTTGAATCTGGAAATAGAAGACTAAAATGTAAACAGAGGAAGGAATTGCAGGATACCCCTTTTTCCCCCAGGACAAATGTCCTCATCATTTTTATCCTGATTTTTCAACAATTTGACTAGACTGAGTAGATGAACTACAAACTAGAGGTGAAACTAATTTAAACTGTAAAGGCTTTCTTGAAAACACTGGCTAACCTTGAGTATTTGTTTGGTTTTGAGCCCTGTGTTGTGTACAAGAATGATTCCCATTTCCCAGATGTGAAAACTGAGTCTTGTAATCTATTCAGTCACACAGCCAGTAGGTGGAACCATCAGGATTTGAGCTCAAGTCTGCCTGACAGTCTTACCCTTGTGAGTCATGCTACACTGTCCCAACAATGCTGTGGAGGTTTGATAAATGGGGTGTGGGGTGGGTGCGTGCTTTATTCTGGGACCCAGTAGTCAGCTGACACGGCTCTGGATTGGAGCACATGGGCCTTTACTGAAGGCTGCCCGGCATCTAGGAGATGACTTAGAGCAGCGCTTAGCTGTCGCAGGATATTTGATCACACTGTGAACCCCAAGATTGTGAACTGGAAAAACCTGTTTCTAGTTGTGGTGTGGTTCAGCCCTAGCACACACCTTTAATCCAAGAGCTTTCTGTAAACGGGATTAAACAAAGTCAATGCTATATCAAGAGGCAGAGCAAGCAGCCAGTTGACAGGGAGTGAACATGTGTAGACGCAGGAAGGGGGACATGGAGTTGAAGGGTATTTAAGAGAGCATGGAGAAGGAGAAGGGCTTTTCCCTCCAGGACATTGGTGGAGGAGGAAGGTCAGCGGGGTGCTTTCTCTGCCTCTCTGAGCCAGCAGGTTTTCACCCCAGTATCTGGCTCCTGAGTCTTCATTGGTATGATTAGGAATTTGTTTTAAAAGCAACATTTAGCTGTAAGTACTTTAGAGCCAAAGTGAAGGACATACATTTTAGATCTGCAATGAAAACTTACAACCTGCAGGGCAAGGATGGTGATGATGATGATGATGATGATATTGATGATAGGGATGCTAATGATAATGATGATGATGATAATGATGAAATGATGATAACTTACCAATACTGAGTTTCTTCTGTACACCCAGATTTTGGTTGAACATATTATATATAACTTGATTTAGGCAGGGAGAAAACTCATCTGTTACTGGGGTGAAAGCTCATACTGGAACCATTATTTAATTATCATTGACCTTCATCTTAGACCTAAAATAATAAATGACATTGTTTCAGGCAGGGTTTATTTGGCTTAAAATGTTCATGTGTGGCAATTGCAGTTGAATTGTGCAAAATCTGTTGGGCAACATCCCTGTTTAAAAAAAACTCACAGCAAAATGGGAAGACACCACACACTATAAAAACTGCGGCCTTTTGTACTGCTTGAGTTTGTGGCTATGGCCCACTGACCGAGCGGGCTATGAAGGCTGGATAGTTGATCTTAGGAGAGGCGATGAGGGCACAGCCGTGATGGCACAGCCGGATGGAAGAGCCAGTTCCAGCTGATACTTGGCAAGTTTCTAAACATTCTGAGCATCCATGGCTAAAAAGAAGATAATGCCCTTCTTGTGAAGTTGTTGAAGAATGGCACAAAGACAAAAAAAAAAAAAATAGATTTTTTTTTTAGCTCAAGATAGATTCTCAGTGGAATTTAGTCTCTACTCCTCCATTCTCATTTTGGATCTACTTATGAAACTTTGTAGGGTTTCTTGCTTTCTTTTCTTTCCTTCACATTATGTGTGATATATATAATATACATATATTATATATATCACTGGCTATATACAGTATATATATATATATATATATATATATATATATATATATATATATACACACACACACACACACACACACACACACAGGAGATACATAGACACACACACCAGTTCAGTTACCAGTACAGTATACATATATTACCGTGTGTGTGTATATGTATATATGTGTGTATATGTGTATATGTGTGTATATGTGTATATGTCTATGTATCCCAGTATATTTGCTGAACAGCTATTCTGCACAGAGTTGCCAGGGTTAGCAGTGAGGAGACAGACATTGCTGTTTGTGGCACAGCCACACAAGCATGAGTCTGGTCACAGAAGAGAAAACCGCTTGTGTAGGTTGAAGAGTACAGAAAGTGGCTACCTAAGGAGAGTCCAGAGCTGTCTATGCAAGAGGAGCTGGTGGAGACCATGTCAGATTGATGATGATGATTGCTGATTGGCACTGATGGTGGTAGAGGGAGGGACTGTGGGGGTGGCGATGGAGGAGTGGATAGTAGTGGAGGTGATGGAGGCGGGGATGGAGG